>NC_068358.1:141114397-141187529 GCF_020536995.1 Dreissena polymorpha | reverse complement strand
ATTTTATTTGGCCACAAATAATTTTACAGTGTGAACAACCCTACATAAAAATTGCTAGATTTCATCTATTATTATTTGGCCCCAAATAACTTACAGTGTGAAGACCCTACATAAAAAATGCTGATTTTTTTCTTACTTGGTATTCGGGACACACATTTCAAGTTATTCATTAATTTTGGCATATATATTAATAAAAATGGTATCGTATGAAACTAGTCGTCATAGTATTATTAGCACATTGAAGCCTAATATACTTTCATCTATATTATTTGGGCACAAATAATTTTACCGGTTGAAGACCCTACATAAAAATGCTGTTTTGTCTTAATTGGTGGAACCTTGCGACCCACAATGTCAGATTTTTCATCTCACAAATGTATCACAGGTGTCAGAAAACACCCAGGAAAATATAGGACGGAATGATTTTTTCACTTATGTGGGTGTATGTGGCTTCCACTTCACTCGATACAGTCATTGAGTTTATGGAAAACGCATCTTACAATGTGAGATGAGTTCTGGGTTCAGCCAGCAGTGGGCCTATCCTTTGTGGAATACAGAGCCATTATGATTAAATATACAACAGTTATCTTTTTATACGCCCGTATAAAATACGGACTATTATGTGAAACCCCTGGGGGCGGCGGCGGGCGGGCGGCGGGCGGAAGGCAGTCATTTGTCCGGACTCTAATTCAAATTGTATTCATCCGATCTTCACCAAACTGGTCCACAGTTGCATCTAGTTGATATCTAGGCCAAGTTCGAATATGGGTCATGCCGGGTCAAAAACTAGGTCATAGGGTCAATAAGTGCATTTTCAAGGGCACTTTGTCCGGACTCTATTTCAAATTGTATTCATCCGATCTTCACCAACTTTGGTCAGCAGTTGCATCTAGTTGATATATAGGCCAAGTTCGAATATGGGTCATGCCGGGTCAAAAACTAGGTCATAGGGTCAATTAGTGCATTTTCACCGGCGCCTTTTGTCCGGACTCTAATTCAAATTGTATTCATCCGATCTTCACCAAACTTGGTCAGTAGTTGCATCTATTTGATATCTAGGTCAAGGTCCGATATGGGTCATGCTGGTCAAAACTAGGTCAAAGGGTCACTTATTGCATTTCAAGGATTAAGCATGGTGTCCGCTCTCTAATTGAAGTAGTTTTCATCCGATCTTCATCAAATTTGGTCAGAATTTGTGTCGAAATGATATCTAGGTCCAGTTCAATTATGGGTCCGGCTGGGTCAAAAACTAGGTCATTAGGGGCATTTCAAGCATTTAGATGGTGTCTGCTCTCTAATTGAAGTAGTTTTTCATCTGATCTTCACCAAATTTTTGGTCAGAAGTTGTGTCTAGATGAAATGTAGGTCAAGCTCAAAACTGGAACATTGTAAAGTTATTAAGTTGTCCAAAATCTTCAAACGGGCGTATTTTGTGACAGTTTGGCACTCTTGTTAAACAATACAATTAAATATAAGGAATAATGTTAAAGGGCATTGCTGCTTAGCCATTTTTGGGATTGTATTGTGATTTTTGGCCAAATTTGGCACTGAATAACAGGGTTTATATACATCCCAAGCATAAATGCTTCTAAATTTGTAAAAAAAAAACAAGTCGAAGTGTGCAGAATATTAAAAATTTGCAACTTTCTGATGTCTAAAGGTCATTAAATGCCACTTAAAGTTTACATTTTTTTGTACAAAATGACCCATTTTGTGCTGTCCATTATTGGTTAATGTTTTACGCCGTCAGGTCCAAAAACGCTCATTCTGTAGCTTGTTTGGACTATAATCTATAATGTGTCCAAGTTTCAGCAGATTCGGCCAGTGGTTCTGATTTTATACGCAGTGACTAGCTTTTATTAGTCCACTACCGGTTTCACCGGAGGGGACTTATGGTTTGTGCTCTGTGTGTCCGTCAGTCAGTCAGTTAGTCCTGTCACACTTTTCTGAATCCTGCGATAACTTGAAAAGTTCTTAATATTTTTTCATGAAACTTGAAACATGGATAGATGGCAATAAGGACATTATGCACGTAATTTCATTTTGTTCCTACGTCAAAAATTCTGGTTTCTATGGCAATAAATAAAAAAAATAAAATAAATTCTGACAATGGTGGAGCCGGTAGGGGACAAATTTGCTTGACAATAGTATTGTTGAGTATTACTCACTGACTTATGCATATGCGCTCCGGCTGTTTTCGGAGAATACCTGAGGTATTGTCATAGCCAGCTCATCGTGTCGTGTCGTGTCTTTTCGCCGTCCGGCGTCCGCCATGCTAAAACCTTAACATTGACCCATTGTACCCACAATTTTCGTACCCACATTTTTTTTCGTAACCAAAATGTTCGTACCCACATTTGTTTAGTACCCAAAATTTGTGTTCCCACATTTTCTTACCCAAATTTTCGAACCCACATTTTTTTAGTTCCCACTCATTCCATCCCGCGAAACCCTTAAGGTGTCGCAACTCTAGTATGGAATGAGTGCTGTATTGGACGTCATCATTGATGACGTTCAATCGAACGAATGATAAAGGGGGCTAAAATTCGTTAAGCTCCAGCGTATAGCAGCGATTTGGGAGTCTTGAAAACTGGTCTGTAACTTTTGCTGAAATTTGACATGTATATGGACCAGAACTCGATCTACACGATGGCGTATTCGTCATATCTGGGAAAAGTCCAGTTTTTGATAAAATTACGAAAAAGTGGTGTTTTTTTATTGCGCAATCGCTATAAAATGAGTTCTCGCCGGAAGCGTTAATAGCGTTAATAGCAACCCAAACACAATTCAACCCAAGGAGACAATTCACGCGATAGACACTTCAAATTTGATTTTAATTAATACATATTGCGATTTTATTCCCAAATTAATAAATAAATTCATATTGCGTTTAACATACATAGCTGAACCCGTTTAGAAAATATTAACAAAACAAACAAAAACAAACAACAGTTAAATTTCATTAATGTAAATATGGTAACCTGATTACATATCCACTAGCGTACACATGAAAAATAGTTCGCAAGTAAACAACAAACAATCAAATTTAAACGCAAATAAGTTAACAAAATATATAAAATAAATCCGAGAAATTGATACTTAAAAATACAATTTCTGCACTAAAACATTTTTGAGAGTCATTAAAACACATAATTTCGGAAGTATACAACCAACATTCAATATGGCTGCCAATGAACGTTCGAAAAGAACGCGAGAAAGTATTTACAAAATAACATCATCAAAATAATTAAAGTGAACGCTACTTCGCCGTTTTTTAGATAAGTATACGATCTATTGAAAAACACTAGCATTTGACATAAACACACCCGTGGATATGGAAATAGACATCACGCGGCTCCCCGCATTTTGCGCTGTGTACGGTTGTTCAGAAAACTTGGTAAGTGTCATTGTGTTCTTGAATTTGTCCGATGAGTTGAATTTTATATACCATTACCATGCGAGAAAGTTTTCAAACACATTTATTTCTCACGAAACTTACCTTTAAAAATAAACAACACAAATATTAGTGGCACGAACTGGTATTGGCACGAAACGACAATCAACCGTTAAAGTTCAAGGGCATAATTTGAATGGAAATACATGTGTTGAATATTGGATAAATTAATCGTTTTGCCGTTAAAAGGGTAATTTTTTTTGGTTGCTTTGCTTATTTTTTTTATCAAAACACAAGTTTTATAGTTTGATTTCTGTATAACAGTTCAGTTAACGTTATATCTTGAATTTATAAATATCGAAATAGATGTCGGAGTTTGCACATTTCGGACGTTGCTATGCAAATTGCAAGTTAGTTCTCGATAGAATATACTGTTTTACCTTTCGCATACAGTTGTGCAGCTGTTTTCCATGTAATGATGCAATGTTTTACGTCTGGAATACCCCCCTCGATGATTATAAATCATTAACTTCTCAAATTATAAGCATCGTCAACTTGACAAGGTTCTGTTTAATTAATAAATGGTAGAATATGTAAAGCTGAGTAACATTAATTCAGCACACATGACTTGATATGAAATACATATATATCTCGTGTGGCGTATTTTCATTTAAACTCTGGGTTTAATGACTACAAGTCGGCCGTGCAGTTAAATATTTTTTAAAGCATAGAAATATTCCAAAATTATTTTGGATTTTGTGTTTGTCATGCATAATTTAAATTTTCATAGGAATAAAATAACTTACAGCGACAGGATTACGGCTTTGTTATGGTAAGGCATTTGATACAAATGTTATTAAGAATGAGTGTGGTTGTAAATAAATTTTGACAAAATGGAACGAAAAAAAAAACACACAAAATGGAAGTGCGTGCATGTTACTGTATCTTGCAACTTTATTGTTTTAAGAATTGGATTAAAGTTTAAATTTAGGTAAGCGTGTCGCTTATACTAAATTAAGTTCTTAATATCTCCTTTGCTCTTATATGGTATGAAATGCGTATCTCGTGTAACGTAATTTCATTCAAACTCTGGATTTTAATGACGACAAGTCAGACGTGTTATTTTATTTAACAGTAAAATATTTTTAAAGCATCAAGAGATTGTAAAAAATATTTCCGATTGTATTTTTGTCATGCATAATTTAATCTTCCATAAGAATAAAATAACTCGCTGTGTCAATATTTCGGTTTCCTTAATCATGTTTTAGGTAAGAATGGTTAGCATTTGATACACAAGTTTTAAAAAAAATAGTGTGGTTTTTAATAAATTTTGAGAAAGAGACGGATGATCAGAATTGGAGGTTCAAATCTTTGTCAAGTATAAAATGTTAACCATTCTGACCTAAAACACAATACAGGAAACCATACATCCAACTTGTCGTCATTAAAGTCCAGAGTTTACATGAAATTATGTTACACGAGATATGTATTTCATACTATACAGAAGCGAAGGAGTCATAAAAAAACTCAATTTAGTATTAACAACATGCTTACATGTACATCAATTTTAACTTTAATTCTTTGCTTTGAACAATAAAGTTACAAAGATTTGAACCTCCAATTCTGGTCATATTACATTAATATTTGCATATTTTAATACCATATAAATATTGTTTAAATCTATTTGTTGATAAATTTAAAATAGCTGACTTTCCTCTTACATGCCCTTGTATTTCAAGATAGAATACTTTCCTTCACAGAGGAGAGAGGTCTGAGTTTGAATCTCAGTGGGGGCTTCAGAGGATGATTTATTTTTAGAAAAATGATTATATTTGCTCATCTTTTTAAATGACTTTGAGCCACACACCTTAAAATTAACTGCATGGCATAGTAAATTTAAGTATAAATAAGAAACATATCTTTATCTTTGCCATTTAGAATATATCTGGTGATTACAAGGTAGAAATCCGTCTTTTTTTGCGCTTTAAAACTTAAAAATAATCGCGTTTGTAGAAATAGACGTAAATGTCTACAAATCCTACTTTCAGTTTAAAAGCGGTACCGTTTGAACAATAATATATTACTTTGTAACTAGGCTATAGATTTAATTTTATCTATGCCAATTAGAATATACAATGTATCTGGTGGTTACAAGGTAGAAATCCGTCTATTTTGCGCTTTAAAACTAAAAAATAATTGCCTTGGTCAAAATATGAGAATACGTATATAGAAATCCTACTTACTGTTTTTAAATAAAAAAATAATAAATTACTTTCTACCTAGGCTATAGATTAAATGACCCTATAATGATCAGATTTGTATGGAATGAGTGCTATATTGACGTCATCATTTGATGACGTTCAATTGAACGAATGATAATGGCGACTAAAATTCGTTAAGCTCCTGGTTATAGCCGCGATTGGGAGTCTTGAAAACTGGCCCAACACTTGTGCTGAAATTTGACATGTATATGGACCAGAATGCGATCTACCTTTTGGCGTATTCGTCATATCTGGGAAAAGTCCAGTTTTTGATAAATTTACGAAAAAGTGGTGTTTTTTATTGCGCAATCGCTATAAAATGAGTACTCGCTGGAAGCGTTAATAGCGTTAATAGCAACCCAAACACAATTCACCCCCAAGAGACAATTCACGCGCTAGACACTTAAAATTTGATTTTAAATAATACATATTGCGATTTTATTCCCAAATTAATTAATAATTTCATCTCTCGTTTAACATACGTTTAGAAAATATTAACAAAACAAACAAAAACAAACAGCCGTTAAATTTTATTGTTGTAAATATGGTAACCTGATTACATATCCACTAGCGTCTATGCATATTTACACATAAAAAATAGTTCGCAAGTAAGCAACAAACAATCACATTCAAACGCAAATTATTTAACAAAATATATAAATTTATGCTAGAAATCGAAACTTAAATACAATGTCTGCACTAAAAACACAATACCAATAGTTTTTACAATAACACATTCGACATGTACATGTACTTCCAACAACACGCCAACCTCTATTTTCAAAGCGAATGTGTAGAGTAACATTTCAACAATAAAGACAAACTGGAACTGGAGTTTAACTTAGTGCGCAAATTGGAAGTGATTACAGTAATTTATTTTTCAACTTGTCAATCTCCGTAGTATACGTTTAGTTGTGAGATGTTAACGGTTTCCCAAAAAAAACATGCCTTCGCTACGAAGTCAAAGTGGGTGGGGAACGAGACTGCTTGTGGATTTCGAGTTGCTGGAAGTTTGTAACGAAGCTGCTTTTGTGCAATATTCAGCGATTTTGCAAGCTGTGTGTTTGAAGTTGGAGATATATATTGCTGACATTAATGATGTTGTGTACGTTCTTGTGACCACTGATCTGCATATGATACCAGTGGGAGAGCATCCCGAATCCCAGTTCCCACATAGTCTGCAACAGATGTTTCCTGGTCGAGTGGTTGGTAAGTTTCATCGTTATACATGCATATTACACATTTTACATTATTTGTGCTATTTTTGACACCCATTTTTCATGCTGATGAACCAACGGTCAGTGCCAGTAGTCCTACTGTCATTGGTCTGTGTGCTTGTTGAAAGTACATGTAGAAAGGGTTGATTAGCTCCAATAAGCCATGTTGCTCTTTTTTGGATAAAATTTATGGCAGTTGGCTTTTTTATCTTTGTGCAGCAACATCTGCCGCCTCATTTTTTGAAAACATTAGTCGCACACTGTTCATATTGTGGAAAAATGAGTCTTGCATGTAAAAGTAAGAAAAATGGGTGGTGACTATTCAACAATGTGAAAAAATGAGTCGCGCATTGTTTAAAATACTTAAAATATCAGTCGCAAACATTAGAAAAATGTAAAAAAAGTGTCTCACAATGTTGAAAATTGTGAAATATGAGTCGTACAATGTTGAAGGTTGTAAAAAATGAGCCTCGCAATCTAGACAATTATGGAAAAATAAGTAAGGGGACAAAAATTCCACTCGTCTGCTCATATTGACGAGTGAAATCTTTAAAGGACAAGTGAATTTCCCTAAAGCGCTCGTCCTACAGGACGAGAGAAAAAGCTGATGTTAAAATATGTTTTTTAAGACCCGTAAATAATTAAATAAAATCATTTTCTTAAAGCATATCTATTCCGAAAGTAGAACGAGAATGAACTGGAAATTGTAATTGTAAATTTCATACAACAGGTGCGCATTGTTATGCGAGACTAAGTCGCGAGTAAATATTGGTGTCAATGTTGACAGGGAAACATCCGACTGCATTCACTGTAAGTATTGATTTTTAAAGAATTATTTAACTGCAAAGTACAGTTTATAACTAGTCTGAATTTCGTCCAAAAAATGTCTGACATTTGAGCGTTCTTTAAAGGGATGGGGGGGAGTTTGGTGTTCAAACATCCCAAACAGGAAAGCACGCAAGCATTAGAAAAAAGTAAAACAGCAGTCTTCATTTATTTATTTTGTGTTCCTCATAAATAACTTATTTCACTGCTCAACATTTCTTTTTTGATCAGCTGGCATGAATAACTGAGTAAGCAGCATTTTAGCAGTGATATAGTAAATTTTATTAGTCATATTAGCCCTTTGCAAACTTTATTTCACACATATTCAAGGACGAGTGCATATGTGTTTGCAGGACGAGTGCACATTTAAATGCACTCGTCCTGCAGGACGAGTGCAGTTTAGAAATATTTTTGTCCCCTGTAAGTTGCACACTGTTCAAAATTGTGAACAAATGACTTGTGACTGTTGGAAATAGTGAAAATAATTAATTGAGCATTGTTCAAATTTGTGAAAATATGAGTCTCAAACTATTCAAATTTGTGAAAAAAAAGTCGCTAACTGTCGAAAAATGTGAAAAAATGAGTTGCACACTTTTTAAAATACTGACCATTTGCATTGCAAATTCCTCTACCGGTAATTAAAATACTGACCATTTGCGTTGCAAATTCCTCTAATTTTTGCAAAAACAGCTTTCACTATTTATTTATTTAATAATAATCAGCGTTCTAGATAAGCTGCGTATCAGCGTAATATACGCATTCGAAATATCAAGATACGCTCAATTTATCATTTCCGTGCGTACATTTAAGCAAGCCAATCTGGACTTACACTAATGCTGTAAATTCTCTGCGCAGTGCCCCAGATAATTATTTGAGAAATAGGGTTTTCACCCATTGATTTGAAAATAGGGTGATTTCCTTCTTGAAATAGGGTGAAATAATTTATAAAAATGCATACCTTTATATCATTAATGTTTTACTTCTGTGGAAGATGCTCACTTGTACTGATTCAATAAAACTTTAAACTATCATAATTAACTTTAATAAACTGATGTTTCATAACATCTTTAATCATTGAAACTGTCCTTAATATAAACTTAAAACAAACAAAAATTCGATAACACGAATGATCATTTGGCTCTTGCTTTCTTGGTTCGAAACAGTTTGCGATCGACTGATATTTTTTTCTCAACAATAGCGGAAGTCTTTCGACCTCTCTTAGACATTTTTATTTTGCATCGTTATAGAAACTGAAAGTACGGGCACTTTATAAATACATGCACAATGAGCGACGGATAAAGTCAGATTGAAAACGCATGTATGTCGAGGAAAACAATTTGATCACACTTTATTTAACTATGAAATCTAGAACGCAGAGAGTTTGAATAAAGCTTGACTGTTTTCATGGTCCGTCATCCAGGCGCTTGCTTAATAAATACGCGTGACGATAATAATTTCAAAGAGAAAATACCGAAAATGAGCATTTAGTATTTTCGATTGAAGCTATTGTGTTGTACGCATTGAATTTGACGAATTTGCGCACAAATCAAAATGGTTGCGTTTTCAATAGGCATGTTATTGAATTTCTTTGCGTTTTTAGACATTTTAATAGGGTGAAAGACGCAGATACACAGCTTATCTGGGGCACTGATGCGTATATCATAAACAAAAAATATAAACAGCTGATTGTCTTTAGCCAAAAAATGAGACTGGTTATCGTAAAAATTAGAGCTGGTTGTAGAAATAGTTAGCCAGTCGGTATGTATACTCTGTAGCATCTAGATGCATGGTAAATTTAGTATTGATTTTTTAACAGACAGTCAAGCGCTTATGTGTTTATTAAATTACATGAAGTGGTCAGCATGGCTTCTTCCAAGCCAACACAAATTACTTCTCAAAGTACAATTGATTCTTTGTGTATGGCAAAATTGTATCGAGTAATAAAATTGTACTGCCAATACTGAATGATTTAAATTCCTCTGTTTTAAAATCAAAAAGGAACCACTAAAATGCTAATAAAACAACTGTTGAAAGTTGGCAAAAAAGTTCTCCGTTGGCCACGGTGGTGGATAATAACGACGAAGATCTTAAATGTAATCTGCCAACAAGTTAAAATAACAAGAAATTAAGAAACCTACTAATATGAAGGAATACACATAGTTAGTGGTTAATTGATATTAAAGTAGAGTGTCTGTACCCCGGCTATATTCTGGTTTTACTTTTAGCAAATTACCCTTCAACCAAGGCGAAATTTGACCATTTACCCCTATGCTTTGAAAAGTGGGGGTATTTACCCCCATGGGTACATTTTTTTTATCCTATTACCAGCTGAAAATCGATAGTATAACAACGATCGTATAAACTTTACCTTAATACTATCGCTATTTTTTCCGACCTCTATCTTAAGAACACTATATGTTTAAATGTGACGTCATAGCAAATGATGACGTTGAAGTAAACAAACACTTTGAAGTCAACTTGGAAAACCAGCGCTGTTTCTTTGAATTTTAAAGTATTTATACTTTTTTTGAACGATAAATGACCACAAAAAAGGATAAATAGAAAATTATGTGGATAAACTGGATAAAGATCAAGTTTATCATGCTCGGCACGAACCATGTTAGCGGCAAGCCTCGCGCTTCATCGGTTCTAAGCCTCGCATGATAAACTTGATCCAAAACTCACATAATATTCTCTATATCTATAATGCTGAATAATTGAGGTAAAAAAACAAGTCTATTATAAAAAAAATTCAGTTTAAAGAAATCGTAATTATTTTTATTTAAAGTTATTTACGGCCATTTCATATGCCTATAATTATTATCATTTTTTTTATTATGATATTGTGTGACAGAGGTCCTAATTTAACGACAACTCTTGTGTTTAAACTGTTAAACAAATTAACAGTATACTATATGCAAAGACTCACACTGGACAAATTAATCATTAAATCTACAATGAATGGGAAGTAAGCATTTGTCCCTCTATTTACATTGTTTTTTATCATGATAGAGTTTTTTTTCTCTAACCCGTGATATTAAAGAAAAGATGAAACTGATCAAACAGCAAAGCTCAGTCTTGTATGGTATGAAATTACTGAGGGTGTATATCTCATACACCATCACTCACTTACTAAGGCTCGATTGGTCATTGTTGGCTCGGGTACTACTTACATGTACCCTGGGTAGTATACTTACATGTACCCCGGGTACGGAGTATATACTTAAACGTACCCGGTGATATTAGACTGTACCTGAGTTGTATATCCTCCCAAAATCCGATACGCTACTGATTACCGTTAAACGATATTGTTTACCTTAAACAAACTTCTATTTTAAAATTTCTGCATCATGTTGCTTTTTATCCCCACACTTTTTGAAAAGCGTGGGGATATTGATCATATTGTGGGTATCTCCGCCGTCCGTCCGTCCTGGCCTGGCCACTATCTCCTCCTACACTATATGCACTAGAACCTTGAAACTTACACACATGGTAGCTATGAGCATATGTGCGACCCTGCACTATTTGGAATTTTGATCTGACCCCTGGGTCAAAAGTTATGTGGTTGGGCCCGGGCCGGGTCAGAGATTTTTACTCATTTTTTAGGTTATTTTACTATAATTTCTTCATTTCTACACTGATTGTATTCAAATTGATACCAAACCTCTCTTATGACAATACGGTAAATCTCAACTATGCATGGCCCCATTACCAACCCTGGGGGCCCCGCCCACATAGGCCACTCCCACTAAAAATTGCAGTTTTACTATAATTTCTTAATTTCTACACCGATTCACTTCAAATTGATACTGAACCTTTCTTATGACAAAACTATCAACCTCAGATATGCATGGGCCCCATTACCAACCCTGGGGAACCCCACCCACATAGGCCACGCCAACCCAAAAATGCCTTTTACTATAATTTCTTCATTTCTACAACGATTCACTTCAAATTGATACGGAACCTCGGCCCCATTATCAACCCTGGAGCGCCCCGCCCACATAGGCCACACCCACCAAAAATTGCCTTTTACTATAATTTCTTCATTTCTACACCGATTTACTTCAAATTGATACTGAACCTCTCTTATGACAATACGATCAATCTCAACTATGTATGGCCCCATTACCAACCCTGGGGCAACCCGCCCACATAGGCCACGCCCATCCAAAATTGCCTTTTACTATAATTTCTTCAATTCTACACCAGTTCACTTCTAATTGATAATGAACTTCTCTTATGACAATACGGTCAATCTCAACTATGCATGGCCACATTACCAACCCTGGGGTGCCCCTGGGTCAAACATGCGGCGTGGGGATACGCGTCGGCCTCTGCCGCACCATTTCTAGTTAAGTATGCATGTCTATAATATAAAGGCTGTTAAAAGGAAAATTGACCTAAATGTGAACATAATTAATTTTTACAAATTAGCCGACAACAACTGATTTAGCATTAAAATTCTCAGTTACGTTTTAGTATATTTATCGTACCCAGGGTACATGTAAGTATACTTAAGAGTACCTGAGGTGCATGTAAGTACTGTGCCAACAATGACCAATGAAGCCTTACTAACTGTATAATGATTATATCTCACCAACTACCTTAACCTTGTGTTTATTAACCTGAAATTTATGTAAAATCTGGCTTTTTTACTTTAATTTTTCATTCAATTGATTATGCAATTTTTGACTTATCTCGTGGGAAATTATTTGAATCTTTGGATATTAATGTATTTTAATGTTGTGTTTGTCACGCATAATTCAGTGTTTTCCAAAAAAATTGAGTAGCCAGTTATATGGGCAGCAACTATGCGGTAAAACAAAAGCATTTGTGACATTTAACTTGATGTATTTGGGAATAGTAGCCGGCATGTAAAAGAAGTCGTTTTAATGCAGGTATTACATTGTAAATATTTATTTATTATTTCGAAGATAACAGTCATTGCAACGTGTTTAGTGAATATTACATCGATAGGCTGGCATGAAAAGTAGCTCCTTTTGAAGCACAAACTGCATCCAAGAATATATCATGGCTGACCCGGTTTGATGAGGCCTGTTTTTGATAATAATTTATTACTATTTTTACTTCCGTGTTCATAATCTTTACGGGCGCCATGCTGGAAATAGTCCGTTTCCCACAATGCATTTACAGCGTTGACACACTGGGTCTATACCGGGAAAAACCACGCGCCAGTTTTGGCGCCTGACGTCATCCCGCCGAAATTTTCATTGGGCAATTCATATGTAAACGTCATTGTATTCGCAAAAAGGCGGTAAACTTTAAAAGCCAGACATTGAGGGCAAGGTGCGAAAGTAAAATGTCTCGGATATTGGGAAAAAAACGCGCGTGTTAGTCAGTTAAATAGTTACTTAGTTAGTTACTTATTTTGTTTAAAGTTCATAAATTTATATTGAAAAGTGTAAGGCAATAATAACTTAAACGGACTAATGCACAATGTGACCAACGGACTGTCGGATTACTAACGGTAAGAAAACATGCAGTTTATTGTCAATATTGACAAAAATCTGCGCAGATTTATTGGCTTTGCGTAATGCCCCTTTTCGCACTGTTTTCAGAAACTTGTGTTTACAATCACACTCGCATATGGAAATATCATGAATATAAGTGACATGAACGCCTGTGAATGTCTTTGCTGCAACTAGTTTAGTGGAGTGTAACATATATTATGCGCATGCGCTTCGATTGTTTTATTACATGCGGTATTGGCAGCCATTTAAAGAAATGTGAAAACAACACATTAATCTTACTTGTTCTCGTTCTAATTAATATAATTTTTCAACAGCTTGGTCGAGTATCGAGGTAAATATATTTAAATGCGTTTGCATATAAACTGAATACCGTATGAAACGTGTAGATGATGCTTTTCTGCATTTATTAACGACTGCAATTGTTTGTGAAATACCATTGTTTTTTACTGTTATAAAATTGTGTATTTCTAATATTTGGGTATAATACGTGTGTCTGGATATATTAGATATATTATATGGTTGTTTTATATAGTGCATATACAATGAATAACTTATGAGGGCTTAGTGTGACGATTTAGAATACAGTTTGGATCCTGATGAGACGCCATGGTTTGTGGTGTCTCATAAAGTGCAAATATTTCAAGGGAGACGACTGTTATAAGTTTCTGATCAGCACAAATTACACAATTAACTCCCTTTCTTTACGGGCTCCATGAAAATGCTATGTCCACGTATAAAACTGTTTTACAGTGTGAAGACCCTACATAAAAATGCGGATTTTTTTTCTTACGTGGTATCTTGCGACACACATTTTCAAGTCTATTTCATTACATTTGGCATATATATTAACAAAAATGGCATCGTATGAACATGTCGTCATAGTATATAAGCAACATTGAAGCCTAATATACATTCATCTATTATTATTTGGGCACAAATAATTTTACCGTATGAAGACCCTACATAAAAATGCTGATTTTGTTCTTACTTGGTACCTGGCGACACACATTTTCAAGTCTATTTCATTAAATTTGGCATAGATATTTATAAAAATGGCATCGTATGAACCAGTAGTCAAAGTATAAGCAACATTGAAGCCTAATATGCATTCATCTATGATTATTTGGGCACAAACAATTTTACTGTGTGAAAGCCCTACATAAAAATGCTGATTTTTTTCTTACTTGGTATCTGGCAACACACATTTTCAAGTCTGTTTCATTAAAATTGGCATCTACAGGGCTCGAATTAAACACTCGCAAACGGGCAATATGCGAGTTAATTTCAATAAACGCCTCTCAAATGCGAGTGGACAAATTAGGTTCTCGCAAATTTTTGCGAGTTGGAAATGTTTTTAGATTATCACATATTGCGTATATTACCTGATATATTTTTTAGTCCAGCACATAAATATTTTAACACAAATGCAGACCGAGAATGAACGAAAACTTTTGTTTAGGAATTGAATAAACACAACCAGTCGCCATTGGTCGGAAGTGCCATGTTCGCGTTAATAGCACGGATGAACACATGATATGACGACGTTATACAGGGTATTCCCATTGAAAATGCGAAACCAACACAGAGCGATAAACGTATTAATTTTGAAATAGCAACCAATCTAAGATTGTTATATGTTTTGTGTTGTAAACAAAAAGCATGATGTAACCCCAACCGATTTTTCAGATGTGTACTATATTCGCAAATAGTTTTTCTCCGAAAAAAAATGCTAAAATGTTTGAGATGTGCAATCAGTGTTTACATATACTTTATTTAAAAACAAAAATACTCGACAAGGTGTCACAAGGGCTGAATGAGTTGCTGAGAAAGACCTAGATCATACAATACCATTAAATAGTGTAATGTGAAATGTTCTTACATTTTTAAACCTTCTTAGTTAAAATAAACATTAAGTTCTACCAGTTTTATATTTGTGTATCTGTTACCACAGTATCACTACGGGAGGCGGAAAACTACAACAGGCGAAGCATGATCAGGGGTGATAACCCCAAAAAAGGGTTAGGGTAAGGGTTAGAGTTAGGGGTCGGGTTAGGGTTGGGTTTAGGCTAACCCAAATCCTAACCCGACCCCTAACACTAACCCAAACCCTAACCCTAACCCTCTAACCCCCATGCGCAATACCATACCATGCCTCGCCCGTTGTAGTTTTCCTCCTCCCTATCACTACAGGTTCATGGCTTTATTCTTAGAGTTAAGATCTACCAAGGGAAGCATTTTTTTAAACTTGTATTGCGAGTTGGAAAGAAAAAATGCGAGTTAAAATTTTGACAACTCGCAATTTTTTGCGAGTTGATTAAAAAAAGTAATTCGAGCCCTGATCTATATTAATAAAAATGGCATTGTATGAACATGTCCTCATAGTATAAGCATAGAAGCATAATACGCATTCATCTATTATAATTTGGGCTCATACAATTTTACCGTGTTAACACCATATATCAAGTTGCAGATTTTTTTAATACTAGTATTCGCCACATACCCACAGGCATTTTCATTAATATCTCAGAAAAAAAGACATATAAATTAATACACATGGCATCTAAAGAACATTTTATCAAAGTTAAACATGGTTCCCAGCCAACCTGGAAATCAGGGAAAACTGGAAAAAGACTCTTTTTTTCCAGTCAGGGAATTTGGAAAGTTTGTGAAATCAGGGAAAAATCAGGGAATTTTGTTTGGTCAGACTTTCCCGACTTGTGTCGAGAAGTCCATACAATTTAAACAGCAAATCATTTCCTCTGCATATCTATCGTGACTTTGTAGTATACGTGTAGCTTAGTTATGTCTGCAACTGCTATTTATTCAGGGTGTCTAAAACAAGAAATAGGTCAAAATCATGATCCTGGAAGTTTTATTTTCCATCAGGGAAAAATCAGGGAATTTTGTTCATACAAAAAGCTGGGATTCCTGTTAAAGCAATATAGAGGCATGAAATGCATTTTTCTGTTATATGTCCACAAATAATTCCACTTAGTGATGACCCAGCTTGAATATGAGGATTTGTTGAATTATTATTGCTAACCGACATACATTTTTAGTAGTACATCAGGATTCAATACCAATACCTTAGTGAAAATGGCATCGGAAGAACATTTGTTCATTGTACTAGATAGAATGATACATTATATCTATCCATCTTATACTTTTTTGCAGTTTCAGTAATATTTGGTCTATAAATGATTTCAACATGATATAATTATTAATCATTGCTAGGAAATGTTTATATGTGAAACAAAAATTAAAAAAGACGTTTTTTCCCCCATTTATGTATCTATGTATACATCTTTTGTTGCAAACAGTTATGCAACATGTGTCAGAAAACACCCACGACAAATATATGGACGGAATGATTTTTTCACTTATGTGGGTGTATGTTGGCTCCACTTCACACGATACAGTCATTGTAGTTTAATTGAAAAACGCATCTTACAATGTGAGATGAGTTCTGGGTTCAAGCCCCAGCAGTGGCCTATCATGTGTGATATACAGAGCCCATTATGATTAAATATACACAGTTATCTATTTAAAGAATTCAATTAAATATAAGGAATAATGTTAAAGGGGAATTGCTGCTTAACCATTTTTGGGATTGTATTGTAATTTTTTGCCAAATTTGACATTCAATAACAGGGTTTATAGACATCCCAAGCATAACTGTTTCTAAATTAAAAAAAAAAAACAAGTCGAAGTGTGCAGAATATCAAAAATTTGAAACTTTCTGATGTCTAAAAGTCATTAAATGCCACTTAAAGTTTACATTTTTTTGTTCAAAATGACCCATTTTGTGCTGTTCATTATTGGTTAATGTTTTACGCTGTCAGGTCCAAAAGCGCACATTCTGTAGCTTGTTTGGACCATAATCTATAATGCGGCCAAGTTTCAGCAGATTCGGCCCAGTGGTTCTGATTTTATACGCCGTGCCTAGCTTTTAATGAGTATTACTCACTGACTTATGCATATGAGCTCGGCTGTTTTCGGAGAATACCTGAGGTATTCTCATAGCCAGCTCATCGTATGTGTCATGTCTTTTCGCCTTCTGGCGTCCGCCATGCTAAAACCTTAACATTGACCCATTGTACCCACAATTTTCGTACCCACATTTTTTTTCGTAACCAAAGTTTTCGTACCCACATTTGTTTAGTACCAAAAATGTGTGTTCCCGCATTTTCTTACCCAATATTTTCGAACCCACATTTTTTTAGTTCCCACTCATTCCATCCCGCGAAACCCTTAAGGTGTCGCAACTCTAGTAAAGGGTCTAGAAGCCCAAATAATATTAAATGCATGAATTAATACATTTGTAATCAATTTGATCACTTTGGTTGAGATTACCAATTAATAATATATCAATGAAAAAAACATTAATCATGTTAAAAAATAAGTTAAAATCATTAATTTCATTGATTTTTTTTTCGAGTTATTGACCACATGTTTGCCCAGTTGCAACTGAGAGTAACATTCTTTTGTGACATAGACATTTTGCTTCACTTCATTATAAGAGCTATCAGCTATCACACTGCAGTTTATAAAATAAATAATAAGATAAGCTATTGGGGGACATCACCGACCCCAGTAGACAGATTATCTCCAGAGCCAATTAAATATGCAGGTTTTGTTTTTTTGCTATAATTAGCACATGCTTAACAGTTACATGTATATGTTTTCATTGTACTTTCTCGTGGAAGCTGTCTAAGCCAGCTTTTTACCTTACCTGACCTTTGTAAGACAGACTGTCCAATACAATTTCCTGCGGCTAGACACAAATAAAGACACTTCATTTATTCCATTGGCTGATTTGAGCGATATATATATATATGGTATGTCAATAAAAGATTCTTATTGTGTTTTCAACAATATCATGAAAATATTATTTTTGATTATTTCACCATATTGACGTTGCCAAATGTGTGGGGAATGCTTGCAAAAAAATAATGATGTTATAATATATTATACATTTTGGGAAGTAATTTAAGTATTTCTTTGCAGCAATAGAAAATAACATAAAATAATGACCACTTAAACATTAAAATTATTTAAATCCGAACAAGATGTAGCCCCCCTTCCCTAGCAATTGCTGTGAGGGGTAACAAACACCTGGACATTAAACCCGGGGGGGGTGGGGGTTGTTCCGCTGAGACTTGCGAAATGTGACCCATTTTTATACTGGAACTCTGATAAAGTACACCCATTTTGATACAAGATTTTTTTTTTAAAGCATACCCATTTGTATACGATACCATTGAGAATGTGGACCAATTTCAATACAAGAAGTTCTATAAACTGGACCCATTTAAATACTAGAATTTGATAAAGTGGACACATTTCATACTTGAATTTTAATTTCTGTCATATCAATACAGTATACTTATTGAATTTGCTATGATATCTTTAACGCTACTGAAATTTACTTTTTGATACCCATTTATATGGTGTGCGGTAAAAATGCCATAGGTAAAAATGCCAGAGGTAAAAATGCCAGCGGTAAAAGTGCCAGAGGTAAAGTGGTAAAAATGCCATAGGTAAAAATGCCAAAGGTAAAAATGCCAGACGTTATATAGTAAAACATATTTTTGAGCAATATTTTTTAAGGATATTGTGTATTGTACGGAAACATTTTTTTTTTAATTGAACATGTTGTTAATGGTTGGGAATTTGTGTTTCTTTGATGATTCGGTCATTAAAGAAAACTTGTTAAATTCATTGTAAAAGGATATTGAGTATTGTACGGATACATTTTTTTAATTAAACATGTTGTTTGAGAATAATGTGTCAGTAATACATGTTATTTTATATTGTATTCTAAAGATTCACATGCTTTTTTTAAGAAATGAAAGATTCAAATGTGTCTTATTCATATTGTTTATGTGTCTTAAATGTGTCTTATTTATATGTGACTACGTGCTTATTTTTTGAAGAAATGAAAGATTCATATGTGTCATAATTGTATTTTATCCATGTCTTAAATGTGTCTTATTTAAGACTACAGGCTATACCGCCAGTGCGATGCAATAGATCTTATTTCTTAATCTCCACTTTCACACTTAGCACTGTCTTTAATAAGGCTACCTCTATTTCAAGGACAGATTACTGAAAACTAAATAAAAAGTACAACGGTGATGTTGATCCATGTTGATGTTGATTCTAGCTAGATCATATTTAAGTAAATTATATTAGTTCGGAATTATACAATTGCGTATGCTATGCTTAGAATATATAGACATTTATTAACATTTATTAACTGTACTGATATCCACATCAAATAATGATTTTACCTGTATTATTTGCCATTGAACGCGTATTTAAAATAATAATGGTAAATAAAACGGATGCTTGCAATAATTGTCATTAACTTTTTCAAATGGTATAAATATAAGACAATGGTAGAGCGTTTACTATTTATTGAAGTTTTTTTAAGGTACACAACAATTTAGCAATAAATGAAATCAGTTATTTTGGCAGTAAATCCAATTTTTCCAGTACAGTAGCCAGGTGCTTGTGTATTGAGCTAATAAGATAGTGATCAACACAGCAGGTTGCTAATACACAGTGTAGACTTCCCCTGACTTTTATTCGAGCACAATAAATCCCAATATTATAAAATTAACAGAACAGAACAGCGAGTTTATTTGCGACATAAGCATATACAGCTAAACATCAAACTACCATAATAATAAATACACAATACACATGCATCAAAATAACACCAAAAATATGTTTATGCATTTTGTACAAATATATGACTTGTGAGAATGTGTGATGTAAGAGAAAGCTCTTTCTGTTTTAACAAAGTTAAGTGAATTTTTAAAATCCGCAATTGATAAAGAAAAAAATACAGTAAGATGTTATGTACAAAATTTTAGTTGTGGGGGGAAAATTTAATCTCTAAAAAATCTTTATATTATCTGCTCTAAGTTTAAATGCTATAATTAGCAAGATGTATCAATACATGCCTCATTTAATAATCAATCTATTATGCATTTATATATAAGCAAATTTCTGATTTCAATAGTTTTATGGTTTCCCATATTTATGCCCCCTTCAAAGAAGAGGGGGTAGATTTTTTGTACATGTCGGTCAGTCCGTCCGTCCACCGAATGGTGAAGTATATCATTTGATGTATATCAAAGTTATAATGGCAGACACAGTATGGTGCCAGATAAGAGATTAGCCCTCCCCAATTAAATCAACTTTTTATAATAATTTAAACATTTATAATTTGACTTCATTCTCATTCACAATCTTACTTTGTGTAAATTAGTATAAATAATGGTTTGTTTATTTTGTGTAGTTAAAATCATCGAAGAATGTGCTTAATTAAAAAAGTGCTTCAGTTTTATAAGTTAAGGAAAGTTTTAATAAATTGATCATTTAATATATGATTTAATTTATAAATTTAGTTTTGAAACAAGAGTCATTTAATAATTAAGATAAGAATTTAATTAATAATTTAATTTTAATCCATTGATCAAGGAATATTAAATCTAAGAATTTAATTTAAAACAGGTGCTTGTTGATCAATTTATAATATAGGAAGATAATTTAATAAGGTGTCTTAGCTCAGGTAATATTAAATACCACACAATACCTGGAAATAAGACAGCATTTTGTCTTATTACCAGTTATTGTGTGGTGTAAATGGTGGATCGGTTGTTTATTGTCTTTCTGTGTTCATTTGCTTAAATATGACAATGAATTTATAAAAATGAAGCTCATTCTATTACAAGAAAAGGAATTTTGTATAATGGAAGAGTTTTTAAGTTACAATATTCATGTAACACACATAAATCCTATTTTAAAGGGAACTGGCCGTCAACTGCAGTAGTCTGTTGTATCTTATGGAGAAATTGCCATTATTACATTATGCAGTAACAAGTCAACTAAGCAGCCTGAATGTTGTTGGGTTAAAATGGTTAAAATGCTGATAGAAAGAAAAAGAATTCACATATGAAACATTATAAATTGCATGCTTATGTGCCTTCTTTATAAATTCCATGAGGCCTTTATATTTTATGCCCCCGGTAGGGTGGCATATAGCAGTTGAACTGTCAGTATGTCAGTCTGTCCGTCCGTCCGAAAAAAAAATAACGTTGGCCATAACTTTTGCAATATTGAAGATAGCAACTTGATATTTGTCATGCATGTGTATCTCATGAATCCGCACATTTTGAGTGGTGGAAGTTCAAGGTCAAGGTCATTCTTCAAGGTCAAATTGCGGCACAGTAGGGGGCATTGTGTTTATGATGAACACATCTCTTGTTTTATCTAAATTTAGAATAGCATATAATACATTTCATATTATTTGGTGTTCATCTGATATGCTCATTTGTATTTTCAGTTTGGCCATGCCCAGGAGGGAGTGACTGAGTTATGGGGTGCAGAAGAAGCACAAGCCACCTCGACATGATGAATCATCCCCAACAGCGCTTGAGGATGGTTTCTTGCTCGATGAGGATGAATCCATATCTGAGAACTGAGGATGATACTTCTCGCAACACTGCATTGTTTGAAGACAAAGCAACTCAGTGGGGTTAGTCATCGTCAACAACAGAACCAGACTCAGCTGACGTTGGAGACTGTCAAGTTGAGATCACTGTGCCTATCAGGGTTGAGTGTTACATACTGAACGAAGTGATCCAAAGCAATTTATTGTCAATACGCACGCTAGAGACCTGGACATTCGCTTTTTACATTCAGATCAAAGCATGGCAAAACATATTTAAGGATGAAAGTATGTGTTAATGAAGCAGGACACACTACTGAATATGTTCATGGTTAGGAAGTTGCCCAGAACCATTTTTTGTGGGAACAAATTTCTAGTGATTATCTTTTTGCCCTTTAGCTCACCTGAGCACAATGTGCTAATGGTGAGCTTTTTTGATGGCCTTTTGGCAGTCGTGGAGTGCGTGTTGTGTGGCGTCAACATTTGCCTTGTAAACAATCTTGAGGCCACATTAATTGTCCAAACTTCATGAAATTTGGTCAGAACATTTTTCCAAATGAAATCTTGGACAAGTTAAAAAATTGTTCCGGTTTATTGTCCGTCATCATGAAACTTGGTCAGAAGATTTGTCAAAATGATATCTTGGGCAAGTTCAAAAATGGTTCCAGTTGGTTCAAAAACATGGGCACCAGGGGGTGGGGCATTTTTCCTTATATGTCTATATATAGCTATAGAAAAACCTGGTATCCGGACAATCTCTCCTACAGACAATCGCTCCTACGCTAAATTTGATAGGGCGGACAGTCGCTCCTACGATGTTTTGACAGGGCGGACAGTCGCTCCACTGATGTTTTGCAAGGGCGGACAGTCGCTCCTACGATGTTTTGACAGGGCGGACAGTCGCTCCTACATTATTTTGCCAACCCGGACAATCGCTCCTACATTATTTTGTCAACCCGGACAGTCGCTCCTACATTATTTTGACTCCACGGCAAAATGTAGTGTTCGCCGATCAAAGGCTAACACCTATGATTAACCGACAATTAAAATTGCCAACTTGTGTCGAAAAATGCGAAATAAGCCAGATATTTAAATTTAAAATCGAAAATGTCTGTACATTTGAATTCGCCATTATGTTGCATTTCATGAATTTTGTATTCAATGTATAATTGATTGAAGCGATTGAATAATTTGGAAAGTTCTAGTGATGTCGTTTAAATTTGTGAAACTACGATGATATAAGGTATAAAATACGCATCTTGTGTATCCTTGGCAGGATAGCTCAGTTGGCTAATGCGTTTTTTACTTCGAGTCCTGCTGCGGGCTACTTTTGTTTTCCTTTTTTAAATTTTATTTTTGATTTTTTACTGGAGCTTTTAAAATTTAATGTTTACATTTATCAATATAAAGCATTTAATGACACACTTCAAAACATGCCAAAATCTGTGAAAAGGCCCCTTTAATGTGACGCCATTCTGTAATCTTTATGCACGGTTGGCACATCATAGGTGTCAAAGTGGTCATTATCGATTGATACTACCATTGTTGTTATAACAATTATTGATTTAATGCGGTTTTTATGTTTATTCCATTCGCAAAATGGCACTTATTCCAATAAATGTAATATAGGAAAGAATGTTCCTGATATGAATAATGTAGGAACCATTGTCCAAAGTGCCCTTATAACTACCTTATATTTACAGAATCGACAAACTGTAACATAGTTTGTCAGTAAGTAAATTAATTAATTAAAATCAAATTGATCGGCTCATGTTAATTAAATTGGCTTTCTGTTAACAGGTTGGCAATTATAAGTGTTGGTTAATTATAGGTGTAAGCCTTTGATCAGCGAATAATATGTTTTGCCGTGGAGTCAAAAATAATGTAGGAGCGATTGTCCGGGTTGACAAAATAATGTAGGAGTGATTGTCCGGGTTGGCAAAATAATGTAGGAGCGACTGTCCGCCCTGTCAAAACATCGTAGGAGCGACTTTCCGCCCTGTCAAAACATCGTAGGAGCGACTGTCCGCCCTGTCAAAACATCGTAGGAGCGACTGTCCGCCTTGTCAAATTTAGCGTAGGAGCGATTGTCCGTAGGAGCGATTGTCCAGGATTCGAAAAACCTTTTTAACACTCTATAGAGTGTCCCAATGATATCATGAAAAACATGGCCACCAAGGGGCGGGGCTTTTTCCTTACATGACTATGGTAAAAACATGTTAACACTCTCAGTCGCATTTATAGTCCAATCTCCATGATGAAAAATTCTTATGTGATTATGAATTTTCTTCAGCAACACTAATACCCTGCCCCATACGATAATGGCTCTTATGCTTACATGTTTGTTGCCTGCATCACTGCATAATATTAGCTGTTTTCTCCCGATATGTTATTAATTTTGTAATATCAACAACTTGCTTAATACGTGTAATAAATTGCTTATTTTTTATGCCAGTTGTATTGATATGTGTTTATGAATGATGAAGTTTTGATGAAATATCATTAAATTGTAAAAACTATGTTCATGCATTCTTGTATTGCACAGACTAAAATTAAACCTATCTCGCCAAAACCACTGGATGCGTGAGAGTTGCCGATATTTGGCGAGCTGCCTATCTCTGTTATCTCTGTTATCTATGTCTCTGATAAAACTAATTACTGCTGTGTTGTTTTTTCATCCTTTCCATTTGTCTCTTATATGTCTGTCAAATACAGGGCATATTAAGGCTCGATTGGTCATTGTCGGCTCGGGTACTACTTACATGTACCCCGGGTACTCTTAAGTATACTTACATGTACCCAGGGTACGGTAAATATACTAAAACGTACCCGGGAATTTAAAGCTTAATCGGTCGTTGTCGGCTATTTTTATGTCCCCCACTATAGTAGTGGGGGACATATTGTTTTTGCCCTGTCTGTTGGTCTGTCTGTTGGTCTGTCTGTTTGCGCCAACTTTAACATTTTGCAATAACTTTTGCTATATTGAAGATAGCAACTTCATATGCTTGTGTATCTCATGAAGCTGCACATTTTGAGTAGTGAAAGGTCAAGGTCATCCTTTAAGATCAGAGGTCAAATATATGTGGCCAAAATCGCTCATTTTATGAATACTTTTGCATTATTTAAGATAGCAACTTGATATTTAGCATGCATGTGTATCTCATGAAGCTGCACATTTTTAGTGGTGAAAGGTCAAGGTCATCCTTCAAGGTCAGAGGTCAAATATATGAGGCCCAAATCGCTTATTTTATAAATACTTTTGCAATATTGAAGATAGCAATTTGATATTTGGCATGCATGTGTATCTCATTGAGCTGCACATTTTGAGTGGTGAAAGGTCAAGGTCATCCTTCAAGGTCAGAGGTCAAATATATGTGGCCCAAATCGCTCATTTTATGAATACTTTTGCAATATTGAAGACAGCAACTTGATATTTGGCATGCATGTGTATCTCATGGAGCTGCACATTTTGAGTGGTGAAAGGTCAAGGTCATCCTTCACAAGGTCAAGGTCATCCTTCAAGGTCAAACGTCATATAGGGGGACATTGTGTTTCACAAACACATCTTGTTTTTAATTAAATATATTCACATTTATGTCAATTTTCTGTAAAATGGCCTCTATATTATCGAAACTCATACTCACAAAGCATGTTGAGGCAGTTTTTTTTAAAATAGAAGTTTGTTTAAGATAATCGGTAGCGCGTTTTACGACATAGGATTTTAGGCGGGAATACAACTCGAGTACAGTCTAATATCGACCGGGTACGATTTAGTATATTTACCGTACCCGGGGTACATGTAAGTATACTTAAGAGTACCTGGGGTACACGTAAGTAGTACCGGAGTCGACAATGACCAATGGAGTCCATATTAAGGGATTAATTATGTCATGCCTGGGGTCGGGCAGCTTCCAGTACTTTGTCCAGAGTATTTGTCTTTAACTATATCACCTATTCACATGGAACTTCATATATGCATATATGGATAGATCTCACTGATTAGAAGTTCAGTGCACAAGAACTATAGCTATAGCCCCTTCATTACTTTATTTATCTCACTTTTGTATTGTCCGGGTCATAACGTAATTACAATAAGACCCATTTACATCAAACTTCGAACAAAGGTAGGTTGTGGTGTATAGAAGTGCAGCGTTCAACAATCATAAGTCGAGAACTCTGGCTTGCATATTTCACAATTCTATGCCTTTGTTGGTTTCACATTTTTTCTTGGTTTCCTGTTTTCCTGAAACTACTAGTTCATGATTGAAAATTAAGTTTTTATTACATTTAGAAAGGAAATCATACTGCTTATATGGGTTATATCAAATATTTCAGTTGTGTGTGGTATATTGTATTTTATTCACAATAATGAAAAGTGATATAAGTCCTTGGTGTTATATGTCTGTTTGTTTAGAGGGAAAAAGACAGCACAGGAACTAACGTCTGGGATATCATATCCTTATCAGAAAACAAAACAGTTAATAACTGAAACTGCAAATATAACTAAAATGTATTTAAACATCATCGATTCTATTGGAGAAGTGGTGTGTCCCATAATTGAAACTAGCCAGTACAGTATGTTTCAAGAAGACTCCCGCATGTCTCTGCTAATAACGCTACCAGTGCACGGTGTTGTTAAAGATAAAAAACAAACAACTGCAATAACTAAACAATGAACCTAACACACTGCCCTATTCAGGCATTTTGTGTAAAAAAAAAAACAACTTGTGGAATGTAACCGGTCCACTAAGGTACGACATTGCACCGAAAATGTTTGCAAGCTAAATTTCTAGGAAAAAAACCTCCAAAACTGTTACACGGGAATAAACAGCAAAAGAAATACAATTCCGAATGACAATAATTATGCTTCCAATGTTATTGTCTTTCTGGATTGTATTTATCATCACAGAAATGGATAAAAGCAACGTTTGGATTATCAAAAGGTAAATGTAATATATTTTCGAGATAAGTCACTATATTATTTATACAGTCTTTCAAATTATGGAACGTTTTAAATTCATCTTTCCAGAAATAGCAATATGTGGGGTTAATCTCTTTCAAAAAGACATTTTATTCAACGTAACGTACCGAGTTATGAAAATATAAAAATTATAAATTGATTTTGAAACCTTAAAAAGAAAACATCAATTATTTAATAAAGTTTGGTGTCTTTTACTCTTTATACAATGGAATATATTGCAATGGGTATAAACTGTTTATTGAAGTCTGATCCCACCCCCTCCCTTCTCTGGTCAAACTCCCATTGGAGTTCTTTATAAATTGGAGTTAAACGGGGATCCCCCGTCAAACACCCATTGGGGTTTAATTTAAATGGGGGATTGACGGGGTCCCCCGTGAAAACCCCGTTGGAATTTAATGGATATGGGAGATGGACGGGATCCCCCGTCAAAACCCCACGGGGGAAGAAAATCTACAAACACTTTATTTTCGTATTAAAGTACATATTTCTTACAATTATAACTTAAACATGTGTATTTGTAAACATTGAAACAGAAAACAAAGCATAATATTTAAATTACATTTTTTGTAAAATATAGGTAAAATTCTCCCGTCTGGAAAAAACACCCGTTGGAGAATTGCAATTCTTAACGGGGGAGCCAAAACCTCCGTTGGGATCCAACGGGGGATGGCAACTTTATCATCAAATAACTCTACTTTCCAAAAACATTTTAACTCTTTTTTTTCAATTATATGTATGTACTCAATGCCCCCTACAAATATGCAAAATTTCATAACAATTGTTCAATAAATAAAAAAAATAAGTTTGCAAATAATCTGGATTTGCAAACTTATTCTGGATACTGTTATTTTATGATGCTTCTACAATATTTGACAATCCACCGAAGTTAGAGACTATTCAGTCACTTTTATTTTTCAGGCGACCAATCCATACGTAGACTGCGTGCCGTTAGGTTACGATGTCGCAGACCTAAACAGGGATACATTTTGAACGATAGACACAAAGCTGCGAGACTTGCTTGGGCACGTATACAGCATCGGTGGACCCGACGACGATGGGGTACAGTTCTATTTTCAGTTGGTGAGCGCTTACTGGCAATTATGATCATCTTGTTTTAAAATACAGAGACATGAGAATGCTTGACCTGTGATTTGCAATAATATGCTTTTTAATGCCAGTAGTCTTGGGGCCAGCAACCAGCATGTTGAATTGCATGAAATTGAGTAGATCCCCGCATACCATGTTTGAGATGATGAATATTTTGTCTGTTGGTTGGATGGTCAGTCCATTTGAATGCATGTTATGTATTTGTGGAGAAAACTACTCCCATATTCGTCAAGTGAAAGATTTGACACTTGAAAAATGTCATCACCATGAAGTTTAATTTAAAATCCGCTTATTCCCGAGAAATGTCCCTTTAAATATAGCTATGCATTCATGGCACCATGGCTGATGTGAATGACTTGCTTGCCATGGAAGGAGCATCCACCTCGTGCACAACCTTGCTTTAATCCTATACATGCTCATAATTCTTTAATGGTTTTAAAACATTTATAATTTTTTACAATACATTTGCTATTTAACTAAATCAATAAATGTTAGTGTATGATTATTGTTTAATGTCTATGACTTTGTATTTAGTTACTGCATAAACCATAGTTAGCAAATTTGGCACAACAACCGAAAAAGGCAATTATTCTTTCTCATACCAAGTAATACTCAATTAATTTTAAGAAGGGCTTGCCTCAAAAAGTAATTTAATCATATTATTTTGTGTTTAACTATAAGTATCAGTAGTTATGGAAGCTCATTTGAAGCTCATTTGACTGCATCGGATGAGTATTGTATTCTTGATAGAGCAAACAATTTTCCCTTCATCATCAGTGATATAGCAGCTTGAATCATCATATGTGTGCAAGCTCCATATGGAACAAATGTGCCATGAAAGAATTGAATTTGAATGCAACATACAGCTGAAATTCAATACTTCAATATTCAAGAAATGTCGATATTTAATTTATCAGTGGAGATTATCAATTTAAACATATATGAACTTAAAATTTGGTTATTGAAATTACTGACTAACAAAATGTTGTTTATTGTCCGTATTTACTTTCAATTATACACAAAGTTCTACAATAATAGCTTTTTACAACACAATACATTAACAATTAATTAACAACAATAGTGTACTCAAACATTATAACCTTCAAATATTCTTCCTGGTGAGCTGGTTTACCAGTACCAAGTACTTACACTTATACCAGGTGTATCTAAATATTAAAAGAAATACACCAAGTAGGACAATAGGCACATCTTATGCGTTCATTAATTAACAAAAAGTAGTTTACTTCAATAATCAGAGAAATGTTAAATTGCAATATATAGCCGCAAATAATTGTGAGTTTTAATATTCTTGTAAAATAGTTTAAAGAATATAAACAATGCAATAGTACATTATAAAAGTAGAGGGTACACACATGTCTGAACAACATATTAATAACAGTTTGATTTTAATCATGATTGATACAAATAATACAGTCAATATCTGCAATATATTGAATTGGGAACACATTAAAGAGACTTGTACACAGTTTGACAACATAAAACAAATCATGAAATAAAAAAAAGATTTAAAAAAAACTTTTATTCAAAGTGAAATAACACTCATTTCATAAGAGGATATGTAAAACATTGATTAAATATAAGGTTTTTGAATAATAATCTATCAAAATAGATACATAATGGTGTTAATCAAGTTTGTGGACCACTTTTAGTTACTTTGTAAAATATCTGTGTTTCTATCATAGTGTTTAAACCATTCTCTGAATAATGGCCAAGTGATAGTCCATGAGACTTTGCTGCCATGCAGTTGCCATATGTTAAAACTTAAGAACTTTCAACAAAGGCATGGCAGTTGTGGCAAAAATCCCTGAACAACCTTGGCGCATAATATTTATAGCAAGATACTTTTATTACAATCACTTTGTGGAAGAACATGAATTACATGTAAATTGTCTTTGAAATTCTTAGCACAATACACATCAATAATATCTCATTCAACATACATGTATATAGTGAAGAAATACTTCAGGACGCGTTCTGTTATCATTCTTGGCAAAGATGACATAATTATGTTTTTTGCGTTATGATTGTTTTACAAGAATTATAATTCACAGCAGCTATAGGCGGTCTCTCCAAAATCAGACCATAAAGTATTCTCCAAATTAGAGGCAGTTACTTTCTAATGTTTGACAAGCACACAATTGTATGTAGATGATTGTGGTCTTAATGAATTGCCTGCTTCCCTAGGTTTTTCATTCAACCTATATTATTATACATGGTTTGTTTATTATTCAATGATAAATTATTTCACAAAGTAGTAAATGATATGACAAATATTATTGGAGTGGTCCATCTGCAACCTGCTGTATGCTTCACCGTCCATAGTCCCCATGCTGCAGGAATTTCTACACGTTAGTTAAGTAAATTATATTAGGTAAATATCAAAATTACTGGCAATACATATATTCTAGGAACAATTTTTTTGTATAATATGAAGCAAAGCAAGTGCAGGAAGAAAAGAAGGTAAAGCCGAAGTAAACAGAGTACAAGAGCTGTGTTTGTGAAACACAATGCCCCCTACTTCGCGTTGAAGCCATATATTTGACCTTTGACCTTGAAGGATGACCTTGACATTTCACCACTCAAAATGTGTAGCTCCATGAGATACACATATATGCCACATATCAAGTTGCCATCTTGAATATTACAAAAGTTATGACCAAGGTTACAGTTTTGGGACAGAATGACAGACCGACAGAATGACAGACAGACAGGCCAAAAACAATATACTCCCGATTATTTGATCCGGGGGCATACAAATATTCAACACGTATGCTAACTTTTCACTATATGAGCTTTGCTCTTGGGAAACTGGGCTTACTGAATTGCATAAAGTGTTGTCCTTGATAAGCGTGTGTTACAGGCTTAACTTGGACAACACTTTCTGCTGTTATGTTATTGTTTTTATTTAAAGGAAGTCTTTTCTTAGCAACTGATTGCATACTACATAGGTTATTCAATGATGATACTTTATGCACATGCATTTAAAACCATCGTCAAAAGCAAGGCTATTTTTTTATTATTATTATTATTTCACCCTTGGTGGGCGGCTGTCGGGCGGACGGCGTCCACAGCAGTGTCCGCTCTTTAATTCAAATAGTATTCATCCCATTCACCAAATTTGGTCAGAAGTTGTACCTAGACAATAGCTAGGTCAAGTTCGAATAAAGGTCATGCCGGGTTTAAAACTAGGTCAGGGGTCAATAAGAGCATTTCAAGGATTTAGCATGGTGTCCGCTCTATACTTGAAGTGGTTTTCATTCGATCTTCACCAAAATTGGTCAGAACAAAAACTAGGTCACGGGGTCACTATGTGCATTTTAGCATGGTGTCCGATATATAATTGAAGTAGTTTTCATCCTATCTTCACAAAACTTGGTCAGAAGTTGTATCAGGACAATAGCTAGGTCAAGTTCGAATATGGGTCATGCCTGGTCAAAAACTATGTAACAGGGTCACTTAGTGCATATCAAGGATTTAGCATGGTGTCCGCTCTCTAGTTGAAGTAGTTTTCATCCGATCTTCACCAAACTTAGTCAGAAGTTGTATCTAGAAAATATCTAGGTCAAGTTCGAATTTGGGTCATGCCGAGTCAAAAACTAGGTCACGGGGTCACTTAGAGCATTTCAAGGATTAAGCACGGTGTCTGCTCTCTTATTAAAGTGGTTTGCATCCGATCTTCACCAAACTTGGTCAGTAGTTGTATCTAGACAATATATAGGTCAAGTTCGAATATGGGTCATGCCGGGTCAAAAACTAGGTCGCGAGGTCACTATGTGCATTTCAAGGATTTAGCATGTTATCCGCTCTCTAATTGAAGTAATTGTCATCCGATCTTCACCAAATTTGGTAGAAGTTGTGTCTCAATTATATCTAGGTCAAGTTCAAATATTGGTCATGCCGGGTCAAAAACTAGGTCACGATGTCACTTTGTGCATTTTAAGCATTTAGGATGGTGTCCGCTCTCTAATTGAAGTAGTTTTCATCCGATCTTTACCAAATTTGGTCAGAAGATGTGTCTAGATGATATGTAGGTCAGTTCAAATATTGTTCATGGTAAAGTTATCAAGTTGTCCAAAACCTTCAAACGGGCGAATCTTGTGACAGTTTGGCACTCTTGTTGACAATATGGCATTCATTATTTGCAGCTCTGTTGAATCATGTATTTAACAATTAGTTGAAACGTGTGTGTAACAATTAGTGCTCTAGAGTCTAGACTCCAAACAAGTTCATGAACTATGGGCTTGTCCCATAAGGTTTGACAAGTGTGATTAAATATTTATATTATCGTATTATAAAGAATGCTGTTAAAAAAATTCAACTGTGTTACAAATTTGAATGTGATGTTTATCATAATGTCTCTTTATATAAGTCTTACAGTTTATCTTACCTTTCACATCACAATTATAATTGCGCCAGTCTCTGGCAAAACCATTGTTAAGGCATTTTGGTTGTGTCATCTAAGATAATCCTGTGAAGTATGCACAGGCTTATCAGGGGCAACACTTTCTGCTTTTGATGTATTTTTCATTAAAAGGAAGTCGCTTTAAAAAGCTGTTGTCAAAGCTGTGAGGACTGCACAGGCTACACTTCACGCATATGCATTTAGCCAGATTTTCCCTGAGAACGCAGAGGGCAATACAAGATAGGAGTAGAAGACAACACACGAGTATACGGAAAATACAGACTTTTTATTTGTTTGATACAAATAAATTTCAGTTTCTGCCAGAAAGTTAATCCCAGATTCAAAATGTATTCACCTAATGTTCAGAACATGAAAAAAATGTTACAAAAATCTATTGAACTAAAGAAAAATGATGATGAAGCTAATATACCAAACATACAAATATTAAATATTATGTAAATAGTTAAATCAGGCTACCAACATGAAAATAGACATGAAAAAAGATGAAAACAAAAATAAACATGAAAAAAAGATGAACAAAAAAATAAACATGAAAACAAGATGGAAACAAAAATAAACATGAAACAAAGATGAAAACAAAATTAAACATGACAAAAAGATAAAAATATAACATAATTGTAAAAATTATTTCAAAATGTGTTCTTTGAAGAATATGCATTAAAAGGCTCACTTGCTAGCTCTACAAAAAAACTCACTGCATGTTAAAAAAAGATTGCTTTTAATTACGAAATAGAGAACCCCTGTGATCATAAGTAATATTAATTGCTTGAGAGGGTTATAAATATTAAAGAATGTAATTTTAAATAAATGCTATTGACGGGCAAAGACAAAATATTTGCTGCTGAAAATTACTATGCTAGAACGTAAACTGTCATTCAAGTATAATGTCACTAAAAACAGTAACGCTTAGCGTGTCAATGTCACTCAAAAACCTTGTGCTAAGGGTCAATTTTGCTCAAAGCTCTAGTGTCAGGTGGGTAGTGCTGGGTGTAAATGTAAATAAAAACTCAAGTGCTATGTATGTATAGGACATCCAAAACTCTACTGCTACATATGTAAGTATCACTTATAACTAATGCTAGGTCTGTAAATGTCACTCAAAAATATAGTGCTATGTCTGTAAATGTCACTCAAAACATAAGTGTTGTGTGTAAATTCCACACAAATTCTAGTCTAAGGTGTGTAAATGTTGGTCAAGAATCTAAGGCTATGTGTGTAAATGTCGCTTTTCTTTTGTTAAAAATGGAACATTATCTACTTTGTTCGCAAAAAGCCAATATTTTTGTGCATGTAGCATCTAATGTATGCTGTACGCAATCGTTTGATGCCGTACGCGATATTATTGGGTGGAAATTTTCTCGTGACACAGGAACAATTCATCAAACTGCTTTTTAAAACCTATAAAGGTTCTTAAGTTTTTTAATGGGTTGCGAATGTTTGTTTCTGTACTTGTTTGGATTAATTAATCTTCGCAGAATCGCGCTACATTGCCCGATTAAAACAAATATTGCGAAATATGTTGAAGAAATAACATATAAAACCTACTCACCTTGTAAAATTATTAATGAAATTTCAAAACACCCGGGCCTGAGCGCCACCTCGGAAGTTGCATTGGCTCATGTGATTAACGGTCATGTAAACAGAAGCAAACAAACCAACAGTCCCGTAAAAGAAGTATATAAAAATATTATTTCTGTATAGAATTTCTTAAAAGATTTACATAGATTTAAAACAATATCACAAACAAACTAAAACCAAACATTAAATGCCAACCTTATTGTTTGTACAAAGTTGAAAAAAGTACACTTAAAACATGGGAATTCTTTCACCTGTATAGCTTGCCAACAATAACTTGATAATTGTGAACGTTATTATCATTTTGAATTTTGTCCTACATTAATAATCGATTTTGTTTCACAATGGGTTTCAAAGAATAAACCAATTATAACACTTAGTAAATAGCATATATTCATATTTACTTAACCCTTTTCCACTCAGAGGCAAAGTGAAAATGGCGATGTTCTAACAGCACAAAACCAAAACAGCCTGCGAGTAACTCATTTACAGGTTTTATGCTGTTTGCTGCTGATCAGTAAAGGGTTAAAAGCATTCTAGTATGAAGAAAACTTATGAACATATCAAAATGGCAAGTGGCAATTGTTAGTGTTTGCAAGCTATACTAGCAGTTTTATGAAATGCCTTTGATGGCATTTTCTAGACTACCTCCATATATCGCCATTATCAACATCAAACCGAAGCCAGTAAGGAGTCCTAGATTCTGCAGTATATATATGGTGAAGTGATTCATGTTCTTGTTATCTTCTACTTCCGTGGCAGCATTCATTTCCGGCAACTGAAATAAATGGACATTTAGTCCCATTATTAATGGAATAACGGACAAAAGGTCCAAGGACTAGGGATTGAAGGAGAATATTTTCCCTCACTATGGAATCATGGACAACATGACAAATGTCTACGGAATTCTAAAAAACTGATTCTGAAAGCACGTGACTATGAAATATCTGTCTCAAACTAAGATCGAAACTTTGGCCCAATAGCCCCCCCTAGTGTTAAAGTTGTGTTTTTACTTTTCTTAAGAATGCGATAAATAACAACATGCTAAGCACTTGGACATGGAGCAGCAACTATGACCATTCTTAAGATTCGTTTTCAGTTATTGCATAAACCATTTAACCAATTGCATCATGAGGCTCCAATGGTTAAAGCTTTCTCATTTGTAATTTAGAGTACAGATGGAGAAAAAATATATAAGTCTGTACTACAACAGTTCCTATTTTAGAGGTTGCAAAAAACATTATATTACAGGAACCGTTTCATCCACCAATAATAATAAGTGAAGCTCAACGGAAACAACCAAACATTTATCATGACTATGAGAATAAAAGGAAGATACAACAAAATCAAGACAGCAACTACAAAAGTTGAATCAAATCTAAATCCCACCATATCGACCAGCGATATATACAGGAACATTCCGCCAGCAAATGCGAACACCCAGGTATGTGCAGCTGTGTTTTCACCGAGAAATATCCCCACAATGAGGCCAAGGTAACACATGCAGGCAGACATAAAATTGTACATCAGCGCCTTCTTCATCCTCATTCCAGCATTCAGCAGCACAGCAAAATCACCTACAACAATCACAATATTGATTATTTCTTTTAAAATAATTTTTTAACGACAGATTCCAGTGACAAATGAAAGTGGCTGCATTTTGTTTTTGCATTTTAGGTGCATGAAATGGGAACCAATTAGGTTTTTGTTTAATGTTGCATTATCTTTGGCTATATAACAACAAGAAATAAAACCCTCATGGTGTAATGCCTTCTAATCAGAGCTTTGAATGTTTAATTATAAGCCAAATAGCAATTAAATTGAGCAATAACAGGTTATCAAATACACCCGTCTGACAATCATGAACAATTTTATATAATTTTCAATAACTTGCTTAACCACATATTTTGTACCATCTAACTGCCAATCTTGACCTCAAAATGTTAAATTAATCCTAATGTAGATAATATATCATTTTATGTAATTCAATAAACAAACTAAATCTCAAACAGTTTTCAATCATCATACTTAACAAACTAGAACAGACTTTGTTTCAATCAATTAACTGGCAAACACAAGCTTACATCATGTTTGTTTATCACCTCGCTGGAAAACTTGAGCACATATTTAATGTCGATAATGCAATAAACAAACTAAAACTCAAACATTTTTAAATCATCCTTCAGAAAAAAACTTAAACAGATTTTGTTTCATCAATTAACTGGCAAACATAGGCTTACAGCATTTTTTTTAATAACCTCACTAGAAAACTTATGTACATTTTTAATTACCTCACTTGCAAACTTGAACACTTTATTTTCTAATTGGCAAACTTGAACCAATAGTTTATGAATACCAAACTTGATAAAAATAACACATTTTAAAAATCATGCTACGGACAAACTTTTCTTGAGCACACCTATTGTTTTAAATCATTGTGACACTTGAACTCAAACACGTTTTAATCACCCAATTCATGCGGCAACTCCTCGCAAAATATAGCAATCGAGACTGAAACACCGGCAAGTATGCTCTCCGTGAACGCAGCACCTATTGAAATGCCGTCAATGAAATTGTGGAGTGCGTCACCGAAAATGATCATCCAGGCTACAGGCTGCACCTTTCTGTGGTTGTGGTGATGAGGCTTCCTGACATGGAGTGGCAAGTCCTCCTGAACAAAATAACAAGAGAATGGTTGTTCAGTGTTTTTAGATATATGTTTATAAATCTCTTAACAACTCAGAGACGCACTTTTAACAGGTTTGAAGTCGCTAAGAAAATCAAATTAAATTATTGACCTATGTTACTTGAATTCAGTTTTAAAGGCTTCATTTTAAACCCTAAGATACTTATGAGCAACAAACATCATACAACCTGACTGCGAGTAACTCGCAGGCTGTTCTGGTTTTATGCTGGTTGCATGAGCCATTTCAAAATAGCTTCTGAGATCGAAAGGGTTAACCGTTTACCACTTAGATACGTATTTTGACGCATGTGTAGTCCCTTAGAAAGTTACATCTTACTAAATTAATAAATTTTTAAAGGCTTCATTTCAAACCATTAGTTACTGATAAGCAGCAAACAGCATAAAACTTGAACAGACTGCGAGTAACTTGCAAGCTGTTCTGGTTTTATGCTGTTTGCACATAGCAATTTTCACTTTGCTTCTAAGTGGGGAAGAGTTAAGCAGTGAAAAAAGATTCATTTTCCAACATGTATACATGTTCAACAATCCGATCAAAGTCCCAACAACTTAACCAAAAATATAAGAATGTGTGTTAACAATGTTACTTTTTACAAATTAACCAGTTTGAGGACTTTATAAATATACTTGTTATATAAATCCAATTTATATTATATAAAACATAAGGTTGTAGTTGCATTTAAATAACATATAAGAAAACGAAATTTCTCCTTTGAACGACATAATTGCTCTATTGAAAGGACCTGATACATAACCGCTTGATATTAAATATGAGGTGATTGACATAACAAAAGTGTTGTTTTCCACTAGAAACCCTTTATGACAAGATTCAAATGTGTCATGTTAAGACTTCCTACATAAGTCAGAGAATATTCAATATAAAGAGTACATGTCAGCATTATCGTGTGAATCTCATGTCAATGTATCATGTTATTGTTGTAAGCAACATAAAACACTGTTTTCCAATTGAAAAGACCTGTACTGTGTAGTTCCTATTTTAACAAAGCATAAACTGTATTGTTCAAATGCATGTTAAATCCAATTTAGAAAAGGTAAAAATGGAAATTGTAAAATAAGGTAAGATTGTTTATGCAGACAAAGCCAATAAGCTTATATGCCAATTTATGTTACGAAGCATTGACTAACAAGTTGAAACAAGAAACCGTCGGAGACGGGAGATGCTCCCCAACGTTTTTTGTCACAATATTGCACTATATATTCAGATAAAAGGAAACGTCTTGAGGGGCATAACTTTGGACAAAATAATACGATTGATGGTTTAGCAACTTAAAAATGTCAAAGGGCCATAACTCTCTAAATAAATTATCTAACCAGAACCGACAAAAAATATGCGCATCTCCTCAAGGTAGTTAAGCTTCCCATAAAGCGTCATTGTATTCCAGTCAGTAGTTGGGGAGAAATAGCCCAGACAAGAATTGCACTATATGTACAGTTTATAGGAAATTTCAAAAGGCCATAACTCTATGAAAACTCATCCGACCATAACCGGCTGATAATATGCACATCTCCTGTTGGTAGTGAAGCTTCTCATTAAGTTTCATTGAATTCCCATAATAAGTTGCTGAGAAATAGCTCGGACAAAAATTGCACTATATGTACAATGGAAACTTTCAAAGGGCCATAACTCTGTGAAAAATCTACGACGAGAACCGGCTTATAATATGCACATCCCCTCTTGTTAGTAAAGCTTCCCATAAAGTTTCATTGAATTCCAGTCATAAGTTGCTGAGAAATAGCCCGGACAAGAATTGCACTTTATGTACAGTTAATGGAAAATTTCAAAGGGCCATAACTCGATGAAAATCATCCGACCAGAACAGGCTGATAATATGCACATCTCCTTTTGGTAGTGAAGCTTCCCATAAAGTTTATTTGAATTTCGGTCATTAGTTGCTGAGAACTAGCCCAGACAAGAATTGCACTATATGTACAGTTAATGGAAAATTTCAAAGGGCCATAACTCTGTGAAAAATCATCCGACCAGAACCGGCTGATAATATGCACATCTCCTCTTGGTAGTGAAGCTTCCCATAAAGTTTCATTGAATTCCGGTCATTAATTGCCGAGAAATAGCCCGGACAAAAATTAAGCACGGACGGACGGACACACGCACGGACAGATGAAGCGGCGACTATATGCTACCCCAACAATTTTTTTGGGGGGAGCATATAAAGTTGGGGGAGCATAATAAAAAGAAAGTCTATCGTCGATGGACATTTAAATGCACAAATCCAGTCTTAAGTTTATTTTTTCATCAATATAACTGAAACACATAGGTACCCACAAAAATTGTAGGTCGTATTCTGCAGCAAGTTGTGACAATAAAATTCTAAGTTGAAAAGGGGGAACCTTTGTAAGTTTTAGCGTAGGAGTACAAACGTCACACATGCCTAACTCATGCTATAAGCAACAGCACGTGCAAGTTGGAATGTTGTACATGACAAAGTTAAAGAGAACTTCTGCATACGAATTTGCGCCCAAAGATGCGGTCCATGGTGATACAAGTAATATCCTCTCTACATCGGGGTTATTTATCATCAAGGCAACACGTATTTACTAGTATTTAACCAATATCAACTCAGAGGCAAAGTGAAAATGGCTATGTGCAAACAGATCAAAACCAGAACAGCCTGCTAGTTACTGGTAATAACTACTTTACTACTTTGTAACTACTTTAAAATATTGATTACATACATTGAGTATATATTTGGTTCTAATTAATTAAATAGCAGAAAATCGTACAGAGTTTATGCAGTAAGAATACTCTTCAACTGGAGATGTAAATCCATTGCAGATTCATGATAAAAACATAAGTATATTATAAATCGGTTGGCTCGAATACCGGATGGCCGGAACTTTTATTGACGGTCGCGTCGAGCCATTGGGTTCGACGGTATAAGTGTATAATAACAAACGGACATTAAATAGCTCATACTTTTAAAACAAAAATGAATGTCTAAGATTATAATTGTTGATAATGTCTAATATATTTATACAGTTCAAGTTCAATAGGTTAATGTTCAACCCTTGCTATTAGGAACTTAATATAATATTTCTGCAGAGTAACTGTAATAGCTGGATAAATATACTGTCATTGTATAATACACAGTGCCCGCAAAAAAATGAAAACAAGTTGATTACCTGCTTGGTTGGGTTGCATTTTTCATAAACAAAGAAACTAACGATATGTTGAAGAACAAACAGTAAACGTGTATCTTCAAGCTAATTCACATAGCCATATAAAAAATACTGCCTCACCCACCTTCACCCTTGTTTTTCAACAGACTGGAACAATTTTCACAAATCTGCTGTGATATAAAAATAATTAATGTTCTGACCAAGTTTTATAGAGATTGGATACAACAAATATGACTTCTATGGCGTGTTAATAACCATTTACTACAGCCTTATACCGAAAACTGTCCACTCCTTAGCTGCAATGTTTTTCTTCATGCCGGAACCACTTTCAAACCAAGAGTTTCTAAGAACAAATGTTTTAACCAATTATCTGACCCGCTCACTTGTGACCATATTTTGAGACAAGATTGGACTAAAATGTGACTTCTAGAGAGTTAAAAACCTTTCATTATAGCACCTTGGCATAAATATTTTTCCACCAACTGGAAGCATTTTCTAACCATCCTGAGAAATCATTAGAACAAAATGTTCTGTCTAAGTCTGATAATGATTCAACTATAAATGTGACTTACAGAGTATAAACAAGCTTTTTCTTTTATTGGATAGACCAAGTTTCAGACCTCACTTAACCTGTTTTGAAACTCGGTCAAGATATAATTGGGACACATGTTCTGTTCAAGTTTCAAGGCTTATATTGACCATGGACCACAGACAACACACACCACAAACGGCAGATAAAGAATGTCACAAAAGCTCAACATGAGTACATGATTCTCATGTGAACTAGAAATAACAATAACAAGAGGGTCTGAAGGCCCAAAGTCGCTAACCTGAGATACAAAGAAACGGACTGTTCTGTGCAGCCCAATATATCATAAGAACAATTTTTTTTATCAAGTTTCAATAAGAGTGAACTCTAAACGGCCCCCTGGTGTTTTTCAACAGACTGGAACAATTTTCGAACTCGTCCAAGATCATTAAAACAAATCTTATGACTAAGTTTCATGAAAATTGGACAAAACATGTGACTTTTAGAGTGCTTACAAGTTTTTATTATAGCAATATGAGGAAGTATGCCCCGCCGCCATTTTTTATCAACCGAGAAGTACCAGACTGTTGAACTCGGACCAAATTTCATGAAGTTCGCACAATAAATGTGGCCTCTAGAGTGTTAAAAATATTTTATTATAGCCATAAATAACTATATAAGAACAATTGGCAGCTATGTTTTTCAAGCAACCGGAACCATTTTCGAACTCTTCGAAGATATCATTATCTTCTGACCAAGTTTTATGATGATTGGAAAATAAATGTGACCTCTAGATTATTCACAAGATTTTACAATAGCCATATGAGGAAAAATTCCCTGCCCTCTGGTTGCCATGTTTTTCAACCAACCAGAATCATTTTCGAACTAGTCCAAGATATTATTTGAAACAATCTTCTGACCAAAGTTCATTATGATCAAATGAAAAATGTGGCCTCAAGAGTGTTAACAATGTTTTACTGTAGCCATATATAACACAACAAGGAAAAATGCCCCGCCCCATATCAGCCATGTTTTTCAAGCAACCGGAATCATTTTTTGACTCTTTTATCACATAATTGGGAAAATTCATTTGACCAAGTTTCATGATGATGGGACAATAAATGTTGCCTCTAGAGTGTAAACAATGTTTAACTAAAGCCATATAAAGGACAATTTCCCACTCCATGGTGGCCATGTTTTTCAACAGACCAGAACCATTTTCAAACTAAAGCAAGAAATTATTTACAAGAATTGCGACACCTTAAGTGTTTCGCTGGATTGAATGAGTAGGGAGATTAAATACACGTGTCTGCTTTCCAAAAGCAACGCCGGAAATCAAATAAAATATAAAACCGATTCTGTCTGTGCTTTTGATGATGGTAAGCATAATTCTCACAGAGATTTTATCCCAAAATACTATATAAAAATCATGCATAATTGTACAATTCGATAGGAATAAAATAAAACAGTGTGGTTTAAAATAAGTTTCGATAACAATATTCGTTGCCATTCGAATAGCCTCCTCAAAAATTTCAACTTCATTTCCCATTACTATGATATTAAGTACATTCAAAGAGCAAACTACCGCAGTTTTTCGGACATTATTGTTATAAGCCAAAACACTATTGACTAACTTAACATATTTGTTCTGTATATACCGGATTCTTTGTGATTTAATCAAAACATCCTCATACCTTCGCATAAGATTTTTTTATTAAGTTGCAATACCTTTAGCGCTTTGATTTTATATTACGATCAGTATGACATAATTCGTGTGACTTCATTTCTGTGACGAAACACACTAAGTTTAATTTTCTGGAATTAAAGGACATGTCGAACGCGGTGATTTTGAACAGCAAATTAGTTATTTAAAGCATCGAACAAAATGCAAAACCTATTTCAGAGTGTGTGTTTATCATGCAAAATTGTAAACTTCGACAGAAATTCAATACAACAATGTGGTTAAAATAAGTTTTGATCAAGAAATGGACATGATGGAAGAATAAAAAATTGAAGAGCATTTTGTTTAAAATTCAACTCTAATGTTATCAACATTGGATTAAAGTTGTCATCTTGATTGTTATAAACATTGGTTTGACGATGTCATGGGGGTAAGCGTGCCGTTTTCATACTAAATTACGTTGTTTTTTACAACTCTTGTTAGAGGTAAAATTTTGTCATCAACTTTTTTTACAAAACGGTTTCAGTTGCGATTGATATTTTAATTTTCCCAATTGTGTGTAACGTTTATTAATAATAAGTTTCGATTATTGTGTTGGTTTCTTACTCACTTTTATGATGCTAATGATGTACACGATGCCACATTCTTAGTTGTACGTCATGACTATTACAACAACGATAAATTGTACACACGGCTGACATTTGTAATTATTATATTTAAACAGAATATTTTCTTCTTTGTATATTGAAATAATAACGAGTAACTCAGTTTCTTTGTTGCGCAACAAGATGGCGGTTAGCTAGCGCTTTTCATTACGAGACATCACAATGTTTATGTTCGCGCGTGGTGTTTCCCAGATATGATGAAATGCCATCGAGTAGATCATATATATGCGAAATTTCAGCAATAGTTATGGTTCAGTTTTCCCCATAAACAGTCGTCCAATATATCACTCATTCCATTCCCCCCTGGCAGCAATGTTTTTCAACAAACTTGAACATGTTCAAGGTCTCATTGGGACAAATCTTCTGACTCGATTTTATGAAGATCGACAATAAATGTTGCCTCTATAGTGTTAACAAGGTTTTACAATAGCTATATACAGCCACATAATGAAAAATTCCCGCGGCAATGTTTGTCAAGAATCTAGGGTCATTTTCGTCTATTTTCGAACTAGTCCAAGATATAATTGTGACAAATCTTCTTTGCAAGTTTCATGAAGATAGGACTATAAATGCGGTCTTAATGGTGTTATCACGGTTTAACTAATATGGACATATAAGGATAATTGCCCTGCCCACTAACGGCCATGTTTTTTAACCAACTAGAACCATTTTTGAACTCGTCCAAGATAAATTGGCACAAATCTTCGATCCTAATTTCATGATGATCGGACATTCAAAGGTGGTCTTTAGAGTGTTAACAAGGTAAATAATGACGCTGCAAGATGCACAATGCACGACAGACAAAAGGCGATAACAAAAGCTTACCATGAGCACGAGCACATTGCGCTCAGGTGAGTTAAAACATACACAATTTAAGACACTTGATCCAATACCTGTGTATTTTCGTCCCGCACCTGGTCTATTTCTCTTATAGAAATGCGTGAAGTCCCTGTACTGTCTTTGTCCGAGCCAGATGAATCATTTTCGCCGCACGGTGAAAGATGAGGAAGACCATCAACGTTTTTATTCAGTAGCGGGTCTCTCGTTTGAGGAAACGATGAGAAGTCCATTGCCGCACCCGTATTTCGTGTTCTGTCGTTGTTCTTCTTAAAGTTTGATATAAACATAACATAAAGAATAGCAAGTTAATACCAGAAAACTCGAAAGTTGTTTAAATGGTACACGTAAACATCATCCTATTGATTACACTTCTGTACTTACCAATAAAAAATAACATTTCGACAATGTGGAAAATGATGTTTAAAAAAGCATAAACATTGACAAATAACCGTCAATGTCCTTTCATTAAAATGTATTTGTTTTATTCGTTTCTTCTCAGACGGCTTATGGAAACTTGCTCAGTGACAGCGAACTTTGATCATTCCAAACTTAGAACATTGATACAACAAAAAAATCATTAAACCACAACAAAATTGTAAATTAAATTGTTCAACGTTCTTTGGAGCAATAGAGCGGAAAAAGGTTGATTTAAAAATTAATAAAGTAAAGGTGAGCAAAGAATAGAATACATATTTTTGTCTATACTATATATGAGCGGATCGCCGTATCTGTAACCGCACTGTATAGGAAAAAAATGATAATAACCCACATTTCGTTTCCTCATATATCCCGTCTTTATACAGTACGTTAAACCATTTTAAAATGTCAGGTCCAAAATCGAACCATGCCAAAGTCCGATCAACAAATTCCCATGACAGTGAGTCGAATGCCTTTTCACAATCTATTAGCAGACCCGGGATATTGTTTTCCGCTGTGTAATTAAGAATATCGTAAATACGTTTTTTGTTCTCTCCTTTGAACCTACCCATGCTGAATCCAGTTTGATCGTTGCTTATCAGTTTATCTATGTATAGCTTTATCTTGTTCGCAAAGCATCCGTAACACATTTTATATGCGGTATAAAGTAAAGATATAAGGCACCAGTTCTGCAAAAATTGTCTAGGTTTGTCACCTTTTGGTATGCAGGCAATTATGCTTTGTGTTTGAGTAAATGATAACTTTTTACTTATAAAAGCATGATTAGGAGCTTTGCAAGCAAAAAGTACCCAATTTTGGCCAAATCTTTAAAGAAGTCAATTGTAAAACCAAATGAACTTGGGCTTTTATTGTTTGACATGTTTTTTAGCACAGTCGGAGCCTCATTAAGTGGCATTGGCCCTTCTAGACAATTTGAATGTACCCTTAAAAAGTGTGGGTATTTCTATTTCATTAACATTACTATTTAAATCATTATCATGTACGTTTACATTTTGAGACTGGTATAGTTTTTTTTATAGAATGAGGCAGTCTCTTTCAAAATGTCAGATTGTTATCTTTTACCATTCCTTTTTCATTAATTTTGTTATAGTTTTTGTCTTTTACTTGTATTTTTCAAGGTTACGAAATAGTCTCGAGGGTTTTTCACCAGTTTGAATCCATTCGACTCTGGACCTAATAACCCTTTTAATCTTTCATCATATATATTTTTAAGTTCAGCTTATAAATTATTGATATTTTGAACATTTTCATCAGTGAGATTTGTTTCTAGGTTTTTGATTTCGAGTTTAAGGTGCTGTTCACCATTGTTCGTAAATTGCTTCTTATATGAACTGTATTGTATAGCTTTGCCATATGGTATAAATGTGAGTTGTCGAGAAAAAGTTTATAGTCAATCGTGAATTGTATATCTTGATCTTTAAATTCAGAAACTTGAACATGTTCTTAATTAAAATGTAGTAAAGAGTATATGGACATTACGTGGTTTACATAGCAGTTCGACATATCAAGCGACATCTATGTACAAATGCCTTTTAAAGTGTAAGCTATTCGTAAACAAAATATTTCCCCATTAGTCATAAAACTTTCAAAAAAGTCCCCGGTCCTAGCTATATATATGTGCAGAATCGTAAGAAAACGTGTTTTTATTGAGGATATCACTGAAAATCCGGCTGAAATCGGTGAAAACAAACAATATAGCGATTTTTATTTTGGGGTTGAGTACGGTAAAAAAACGACCTAGTAATTATTAATTATGAATCGACACGTTAATTAAAACCTACACACACAACATTGCGGATACGGGCAAATTTAGCGGAGAGAAGGTAAGAACAAATGCTAAATCTATGTATTTATCGTCCATCCCGTACATAAATGAAAAGGTAGCGGCTGACTAGCCGCTAGGTAGCGGCTACCTAGCCCCTACCTAAAAAGGTAGCCGAAATGGGTATCCAGGAGGTAGCGAAAGTCAGCCATTAGCGGCTAGGTTGCGGCTGAGTAGCCAAAACCTATAGCCGGTACTGGCTCACATAGCCGCTAGCGGCTACTGTACCCAAAAGGTAGCCAGAAACAGAACACGTGAAATATTTTTATTAATTTAACAAATTGTCAGCCGCTAGCGAAAACTGTAGCCAACAAAGTAGCCGAAAACAAACCTTTGGTACAATAACCTATATTAAATAAACAGTCGCTAGCGGACACTGTTGCCAAAAAGTAGCCGAAAATCAAACATGTGTAGAATAATTATATTAAATGAACAAAGTGTCAGACACTGGTGGCAACTGTAGTTAAAATAGTTGTGACAATGCATTACAAATATATTTACACTTATTGTTTAATTCAATCCATTAATTGATCTTATGTTTGCAAATTTTGCTCCTTTTAAGTATAATATTTTATTATTACAAACTGACTGTAACGTTTTAAAAAATCAGATTTGGTTGTTTTCATCATTTTACAGGTTTTCTTTAAAATCCACACAGCACTGTTTCATGTTTTAATATCATCAATAATCAATTTCTCTGCATGCTAAACTTAAATGAAATTTCATTATAGCAGTTGTAATTTCTGGAAAGAAAAGACACAACGTAAAAATATATTCTCTGGTGAAAACAAAGACCAAAGGCGATAATTATGCCAGAAATTCGTACAACTTAAATTCCTTTCTTCATATCTGTCTACACATAAAGGTTGTTAAGATTGCATAACTTTGATTGAGATTTATCAGGTAGTTAAAGGGAAATTACAAACAAAGAAGTTTGGAACTAAATATATATTGGAATACCAGACAAAAGGCTTTCATTCTGCCGAAATTGTAGCCAATGAACGTTTATTTACAATCATCTACACATTGAGGACACTCATCCGTGAACGTTTGATCAAGATCCACCTAGTCATCAAAAAGGAGTTGAAACAACAGCTTCATAGAACTCTGTATTATATGTTGGAAAAACAGACAAAGGACCATATATCTGCCAAAAGTAGTCTCAAAATGCTTTCTTTATGATCATCGAAAAATTAATTGTAACTACACCCAGTGGGCATCAAACGTTTTACGAACGTTGCTGAAACGTAATATTTAGGTTGCAACGTCGGCAACCATTACCGAACATTACCATAACGTTGAATGCATACAAAACATTACCAGGACGTTTCATCATAACGTAGCAAGGACATTTCAGAAACTCTGCATTCTGGTCGCGACATTAGTAACCACTTCCGAACGTTTCTGTAACGTTACAAGCGAAACGTCGGTCGAACGTTTGAGAAGGATGTTGAAACAACGTTGCTACTAGGTAATTGTGCACTCTTTTAGCGTCTGCAGTTTTTTTCTGCAGTTTTCTCCCTTGAATTCAGTATCGCCGCTAGTTTGTTTCCCTTGTATTCAGTATCGCCGCTAGGTCGAATGTATACTTTTTTCTAATAATTATTTTGCTTGTAGGATAATATAAACATTTGTTAACTATCGATCTGTGAATTTTTAACGACACAATATTAAAATGAAAAAAATAAATTAATTCTGCAATGCATATTTTGTCTTGCTTATTGTGTGTTATTGTAACATATTTTTATCAATATATTACAATTTAACACATATACAAATCGTATAATCTCGCTTCAAACTTAAAGATGCTTAAGATGAACTTTTACTCAAAATCGCTGGATAACATAAATTATTTAAGTTTAAGTTAAAACAATTTGCCGAAACTTTTAATTGTCGCGGTGGTGAAGTGGATACCTCATCCGCCTAGCGATCGGGAGTTGGTGGGTTCGATTCCTACTTGGGGAGCATTCTCATTAAACGCTCGACATTGTCCATGTCCATATAAAGCTCAAAAGAGCTGTTGGCAGTGAAAATGTGTTTTGTTTTTACATAAATATATATATTAATTTTTGCAACGTTTAAACGTAGCCAGAAAAGGTAGCCGTTACGTAGTCAGAACAGGTAGCCGAAAGGAAGCCAGAAAAGGCAACCGCTCTATAGCCGCCACTAAGTAGCCGGAAAACTAATTTCCATGTGAAATACTACCCAGCGGCTAGTCAGCCGCTACAGGTAGCGACTGAGTAGCCGCTATGTTGCAGCTAGATAGCCGCTATAGGTAGCCAGAGGCCTTAGATTTCTGTACATATGCTAATAATGCTTAGCGAAATCTAAATATCGATATAATTTGCATAACTCGCGACGCTGCAATGATTGTTGCCTATTGCATGTATTTATGATCATTTATATATTATTTTGTCAATTCAAAACCGATTTTGACCAGGTTTTTGATGTCAACCTCAATACAAATATATTTCATGAATTTACGTACAGTGTATTTCTCGTTTTACGATTTGTATGCAAAACAGCGATCTTTTCCCCGAACTGTTACTTTAAAGCCGGTTCCTGATATCGTGTTGACGAGGTATAAAACAACACTTTCATGTTGATCCTTCTCTTGATATATTTATAAAACGATTTAATTATGTTAAAATGTTTTCACAAAAATAAGCATGCACATTAAGGAGAACTTAAGAAGACCCGTGATACAATTCATCTTTGTTTGCAATTGATTGCTCAAATCTGGTCTAAAATATTGCTGTTTTATTTTTGTAGTTTTTTTAAAGAAAAAAAGTGTATGCCATATTACAATTAAAATAAGCTTAATGTAATTAAGTTACATCGGTAATATGAATGTATAAATATTGATTTTACAATTATACTCTATGCCAATACAATAAACAATTAAGTTGTTAAAGGAAAAAACAATTGTTATTGTTTTGTCCTGTCTGATTGGTAAGTTTCACAAATTCAAAGAACGCTTAACATGTAATAACATTTATAAGGCCTTAAGGGACTGTCAACCACGACGACGAAGAAAAGAAGAGTTCTAAAATACCGTATTTTTTACAATTATTAGTTTATATTGATTAAAATATCAAGACTGGTATATTACATTACTTGAAAAAAGTTCCTATTTTTATTATATTCGGTAATAAAATTTCGCGATGTGAAATCGAAAGTACATCGCGAAAATAGGTGACATAACGGTATACACACTATCAATAGCGCAAGTAGATTGATCATTATATATATAAAATATATACAATTCACTACGGATGCACAATTTGCATTCCTGGGTTTACCACGTGACGATGATGATCAATCTACTGGCGTTATGTATAGCTAACTGGTAGTTACCTGGTAGACATACCCAGTAAAATGTATTACCGAATATACTGCAAATATAAAAACTTCACAACTTATTTCAAGTAATGTAATATACCAGTCGTGATATTTTAATCAATATAAACTAATTTATTGTAAAAAAATACGGTACAACTTTTCTTTTCTTCGTCGTCGTGGTTGACAGTCCCTTTAGAGAATAGTTAACATTTGAACTACCATAAAGCCGCAGTAATAATAATATATCAATGTTGTTGTTTTCACTTTGAAACAAGAAGTTCATACAAACACAAAGTGTAAAATATGTTTTTATCTATCAACATTGACATTTCATCACATTTTTTTTTTCATTTTTCTATAAAAAAGATAAGCTTTTTATGATGGTATGAAAGAAAAAACTGAGCAAGGCCATATTAGTGTCCATTTTACATGGGAAGTTGGTACTTAAAAATTACAGTAACTGGTTATGGATTGTTGAAGATAAGTAACTAAATGAATTATTTGGTGACTCATAAATGATGTTTATCATGTGTTGCATTTTGTTTTGCAATAAAGAAAAAAAAGAAGTGTGTGCAAACACATTTTTGTAGATCGAAAACTACATCAGTAAGGCCCTCAATTGTTAAATTCTATAATTCTATAATACAATGGGGAGGAGCAAAAAAACAACCCCAAATGAACCCTATATTATCATTATCATTGTTTATTCATTTTGTTGTTGTTTTTTTTTTTTTTGGGGGGGGGGGGGAGTTCCTGCTTTTTAGTATTACCTCTCTCCATTCTGTTATCATTTTTAGGATTCGCTCAATGTTGAAGAAGGCGAAGATTCCGCTTATCACGACCAAACTCTTCCACACATAGCTGTTGATGTCAAGCTCTTGCTCTGTAAGCTCCAAAGCCTGATGTGAATACGGAGGCATATAAGTACTTAACATGCATGGGCCGTGCTCTGTGAAAAAAGGGTTTAATGCATGTGCGTAAAGTGTCGCCCCAGAAAAGCCTGTGCAGTCAGCACTGGCTAATCAAGGACGACACTTTACGCTTTTATGATATTTATCTTTTCAAGAAAGTCTCTTCTTTGCAAAAATCAAGTTTATAGCACAGGCTAATCTGGGACGACACTTTACACACATGCATTAATCCTCTTGTTCACAGATAACGGCCCATATGTTTATGTAGTGGAAAAACAGACAAATTACATGTAAGGTGATTCAAATGTAAAAGACTGAGCGAGATCAATAATGTATTTAAGGAGGAGTTGATAAGACAACATTTTGAGTCAGTTGAAATCATTATAATTTGAACAACAATTATTCGTTTGTCATCAGGTTTTGTTGAGTTCGTTGGTAGATCCATCTATTACTTCAATATCCTATTGACGTCCCATGTTTAATTTTCTATAGCCCGAAATACCGCAGGCAAGCAGTACATTTATAAAACGTAATATACATATTTGTCCTGCGTGTTTTACTTCACTTACTTTGCGGATGACAGTGCATACTACGTATTCATTGTCATTCTTGTAAAATGCTTATCCAATAAAGCTCAAGCAATTAAGTTATCCCTTTACCACTTAGATACGTATTTTGACGCAATTGTATTCCACAAGAATGTTAAATTTAATTAAATACCTTTATTACTAAATTTAAGGTGTAAAGGCTTCATTTTCAACCCTTACATACTGATGAGCCGCAAACACCATAACACCTGAAAAGACTGCAAATTACTCGCATGCTGTTCAGGGGTGGTATTCCAGAAATATCTTAAGTCATTTCTTAAATAATTTTACTTAAGTTCAAAATAACAATCTTTTGTATTTCGTTACTAAATAAGGAAACACATGTTTTTTGGTATTCCTTAAATAACATTGGAGAGAGCAAAGAAAGCAAATTCACCTGGCACTCAAACACAAAACCAACAATATTTTGTAGATTAGACTATTTTTTAATATCTGAGTCACTTTGCAACATTATTGACTCATGTAGCATTAAACCAGGATTTATGACAGACCACTCTCTAGTTGAACTTAAACTGCACAATATACAACCTGAAAGAGGCCCAGGATACTTTAAAATTAACAACAGCATCTTATTAGATACACAATACCAAACACAAATAAAACAGGAAATATTAAATACTGTTCAAAATAATAAAGACGCAAACCCAAACACCTTATGGGAAGTAATTAAAGGAAATATACGTAATACAACAATTAGATACACATCATTTAAACAAAAAGAAACACACAAACTTGAAACTGAAACCATCAAAACCATTGAAACACTTGAAAAACAATTGCATCAAACAAACACCAATGATACCACCGACATTGAAAATGAAATAACAATAAAAAAACAAATATTAGATGGAATCTATCATACACATCTCAATGGAATAATACTAAGAGCGCGTGCACAGCATGTTGAACACAATGAAAAAAACACAAAATATTTCGCAAACATTGAAAAACGTAGAAGTGAACAAAAAACTATACACAAATTAGTAGTCAATGGCAAAGATATAACAAACAGAACTCAAATACTAGAAGAACAACGTTTATTTTTCGAAACCCTCTATAAACGAAAAAATGTTGAAGATAACACCCTTTTTAAAAATACACATCACGCTTTAAACCAGGAGGAAAAACAACTTTGCGACGGATTGCTTAATGAATATGAATGTGGATTAGCCCTAAAAGAAATGCAAAATAACAAAAGCCCAGGATCTGATGGCATCACAATCGAATTTTATAAAATATTCTGGAATGATATAAAAACACATCTAATTAATTCACTTAACTATTCATTTAACAACGAAAACTTAACTACTCTACAAAAACAAGGTATTATATCACTTATTCCAAAACCTGGAAAAAACTTAGAATCGTTATCAAACTGGCGCCCGATTAGTTTACTAAACAATGATTATAAAATTGCAACTAAAAGTATAGCAAACAGAATTAAAAAAATATTACCATCAATCATTTCAAAATCTCAATCTGGTTTCATAAAAGGACGCTACATTGGTGAAAACGTTCGTCTTATCCAAGAATGCATCAACTATTTCAACAATTCAAATAATCCTGGTCTAATATTCTTTGCAGACTTTGAAAAGGCATTCGATTCGCTTGATCATTCATTTATGTTCTCTTGCTTAGAAAATATGAATTTTGGCGAAAGTCTCATTCAATGGGTCAAACTATTCTATACCGATATTAACAGTATAATCATAAACAATGGCTTCTTTTCAAACAGTTTTAACATCGAACGAGGGGTTCGACAAGGATGTCCACTCTCATCATCGCTATTTATTATTTGCATCGAGTATCTATCACATCACATCCAATCAAATAAACACATAAAAGGCATATCACTAGAACCTGACGAAGAAATCAAACAATCCCTATTTGCCGACGATGCAACTTATTTTTTAAATGACAAATACGATTCTTTCCATAACCTAATAGAGTCGCTAACCCTTTACGGAATGACATCGGGTCTTAAACTAAACAAAAGTAAATGTACTGTGCTACGAGTAGGTAAATTAAAACAAAGTAATGTTCAATATAAAAAAGAAATGAAATTTAATTGGACAACCGATGAAGCCACAACGTAAGGAATTACTTTCACAAATAATGAAAAGGATACAGTTCTTAAAAACATACTACCTAAATTACAGAATTTCAAAAACTGCTTAAAATCATGGCATCATCGTAAACTTACACTCATCGGAAAAAACACAGTATTGAAAACGTTTGCACTTCCTAAATTAATATATGTATTAACAGTTCTCCCAAATCCACCAAATGATGTTATTAACGATATAAAATCAGCAATATTTAATTTCATATGGGACGGTAAGCCTGATAAAATAAAAAGAACTCAGTTAATTCAATCTGTAGAAAATGGAGGTATCCAATTAACGAACATTGACTCATTCTTAAATGCAATCAAATGCAGCTGGGTTAAAAGATACCTAGATAATACCAATACGAGTAAATGGAAATTATTCTACCAGAAAATCCTAAAAAAATATGGTGACTCCTTACTCTTTGAATGTAACATCAGCAATACTATCTTACATGAAATTGCAAACGAAAACATATTTCTGTCTGATGTTCTATCAGCGTGGAGTGATGTCACTCATAACTTAGAAACCCAAACCAGCAGTAAAACAATTTTGTGGAACAATAAAGACATAACTTCAAACAATAAGACGTTTTTCTATAAAGACTGGTTTGAACGAAGCATTAAATATGTCGACCAATTATATGACTACAGAATTAAGGATTTCTACTCTTTTGATAATATATGCTACATATACGGGATACCTTCAAATAATTTTCTGAAATACTACACACTAATCAAAAGCATACCCATACATATTAAATCTGAAATCAATACAAATAATACACCATGTACTCAAACAACATTTGTAGAAAACATACTTGGAAGAAAAAACAAAACAAATAAAATAGTTAACACACTACAAATTAAAAACCCTACAGAAAACTCCAAAATCCAAAATAAATGGCAAGTCCTTTTTGGAGAAAATGAACTTAATTGGAAACACATATTTACCATGCCATATAAAGCAACTATTGAAAGCACACTGAGAAATTTTCAATATAAATACATCCAAAGAATTATAGCTACAAATAAATATCTCTTTAAATGCAAATTATCTAACTCAAATCTGTGTGACTTCTGCAGTGAAAACATTGAAACTATAGAACATCTTTTTTGGGAGTGCAAACACATCCAGCCTATTTGGAATCAATTAGTATCTTTTCTTGAACAACATCAACTAAACGTTAAACTATCTTTCTTAGATATAAGTTTCGGAATTAACTCATTGAAATCAATAGACTGTAATAATATTGTGAATTTTATGGTCATATTGATGAAATATTTTATCTTAAACATGAAGTACAAAAAACTAGTACCAAATTTTAATTGTTTTGTCCATAGTCTTAAACTAAAAATCCAGATTGAGAAAGAAATAGCCCTCAGTAATGACTCATTACAAATCTTTGAACAAAAATGGAATCGGATTAAATTCTCATAATGTTTTGTCCACTTATATACATTCACTATAATGTTAGTTTATCTCTCTAAAACAGTTATGTTTATTTATTTATTTTTGTCAATCTGACAAGATCACTGTGAATATACAACAAAACACACAAGTCCAGCATGCTTTCTTACGACTTTATACAACTCATCATTTTTCATAACTATTCCTCTGTTGTTCTTTTCTTTTCTCTCTAAAAAAATATATATTAGCATATCTTGTATAACATGTTTGAACTTTATTGCTTTGTACAATCACTATGTTGTATGATCATATACATGTTTACATTGTATGTATGATATTGAATTATATAAAAAATAAATAACATTGGCATAATGATGTTATTTGAATGTATATCTTGATGCGAATAAAATATAACTTAAGATGCTTTTGGAATACGACCCCTGGTTTCATGTTGTTTGCACATGGCCATTTTCACTTTGGTTCTGAGTGAGCAAGGGTTAACTTTGTTTAAGTAGATTGGTCAGAATCAGCTCTAATTATTAACATTCTTCATGCTTAGTGCATGTTTTGAATTTTTCATGAAAGTGGTATTTTTATATATCAACTTGCAGCGGAAAATAATATAACAAATGACAACATTTGGTTAAAAACCTGATTGATGTGTTTCTGGGCTTTGATTAGAGAGACACATGAAACATACTGGTTGTTTTTTCTTAACAATGAATTAGTTAATTGACATTTGATAAACAGCGTCCACCTTATTTAGCGACTCCCCCAGCCTGGTTGATCGCGAACACCTGTTATTGCAAAAATCATCAACATCAACGCTAATTCCTTTCATGTTCATGCTGCCAATTTGTATGCTAGTGCAGTATTTATTCTACAGTGTGAAAACATAAAGAGAATAACAGATTACTGCCTGATATTTTTTGTAATATACTAGTATCAGGCAAATCTTAAAATAATATAACTGCGAGACTTTCCGAGCCGTTATTTTATTCGTGCCGAGCCTGATATATTACAAAAAGATCAGATGTAACCTGTTCGACAGTTGATCGTACCTCTACGTCCACGATTTTAAAACAATAATGAAAAAAATCACTAAGAAGCTTCATTTGTAGCGGGAAAGAATATGATTTTTGTCGTTTGGCGTATAATGACGTCATGAGCACTCGCGCTTTATATTTGTAAAATATTATTTGCTGTTTGTGTTGCATTTTGTGTTTAAAAAATATTACATCTAGGTATAAAATTGTTTGTTTTGTTGAATCTGATTCGATTTTACTAAAAATGATTACTTTATAGTTTATTCCGAGTAATATGACCTACCTCATATCATTGACTGATATAAGAACTTCCTGTTGAACTGATAAAAAAAGATATATCATTCAACGTTATATCAGGCAGATTTTAATGCAGCGGTATAATAAATAGAGGATATTTGTTCATGTCAGTGTAAGATCGTTTGTTATTTCACGAGTGATCATAGAAAATATATTTTCACGAGTGGCGCAGTCACAGGTGAAAGAGTTATGTTTCTATGATCACGAGTGAAATAACAAACGATCTTACATTGACATTAACAAATTTATTGTTTCTTTTATGCCCTTTTTCAAGAAAATAATTAACAGCTGTTTCACTTTCGCTGAAAATTAACCCTTTCTTCAAATGCGTGCCTCAAAGTATTTCAATACACAAAATGACGTCGTTAGTGTTTGTAATACCAGCGAAATTCTCCAGTTAAACTAACTCTTTTACATTGTAAATAAACAGTGAAAAAAAGCTTAAAATGAAAAGAAAATTTGTTGGATTCGGTGGAATGTCGATTTAAACAAGCAAGTGCTTGTTAAGTGGGTCAAACAAGGGCACTAAATCTTGATATGATCTAAAAACAGAAACAGTAGTTCCGAAAATGTGTTATTTTCACCGGTGAAAAACACAATGTGTTTATTTTCACTGCTGTTTTTTCACTGCAGAAATGTCATATTTCATCATTAGGAATAATAGAAATGGTAATAATTGTGCAAGAAATTATTTTTGTACGACCATCTACACATTATTGCCATAAAGCTGAGAAAGCACAAGAGATCCACCCAGTTATTTTAGAGACTTTAAATACAACAACTTTGGCACATAGAGACGTATGTCCGTAAAGACGGAGGGATGGTCTGACAAGTGCATGGCCGATTGCACAGTATATATTCAGAACACGAAAACTATTTATATAAAACCTTCTCTCTCTTACGATGACAGAAACTGTGAAATTTAGATCACAGAAGATCTATATTTGTATGAGTAATTGTGCCACTTTCAAAATACATGCTATCTTCTCTTGACAGTCTTGTGATTGACTTTGACTACAAAAGCTGCACTTACACGGCCATATTCTCATCTTCAAAGAAATTGAGAGAGTTCCCTTACCTCAGGTATGAGGAACAGTAGGCTGCTGCCTGCCAAGGTCCCCACTGCTAGACCCACCATGTATATAAGCACCTTCTTGTACATGTCACCGTTGATGAACGGAAGGGCGATAACACCACCGAGTGCACAAACGTTGATCACCGTCGTACACAAGATGCCAAATCCCCAGGCTATAAATTGAAGCTGGTGTTAAAAATAATCCTAATTCCAGATCAGAAAACATTTGTTACAAGAACATCATTCACGAAATGTTAATGCTGTCCAAGTAAGAACAGCATTCACAAACTGATAATGCTGTCCAAGTAAGAACCGCATTCACACAATGTTAATGCTGTCCAAAAAAGAACAGCATTCACAAAATGTTAATGCTGTCCATGTGAGAACAGCATTCACACAAGGGACAAAATTGTCACAAAACCAGGTTTTCATTGTGAAAAAAAATCTGATAAAGGGAGACAACTCAAACTGAACTTTTGAAATGAACAAACAAAATTAACCCACTTTGTAAGTTTGTTTTAAAATAAATCTACTTTTAGTCGTGGCGACCTTGACATTGGAGATATTGACGTGATTCTTTCGTGCGACACACCGTCCCATGATGGTGAACAAATGTGCCAAATGATTTTAAAATCTCATAATGAATGACATAGTTATAGCCCAGACAAGCTCATTTATGGCTATTTTTTACCTTTGAACTCAAAGTGTGACCTTGACCTTGGAGATATTGACGTAATTTTTTTGCGCGACACACCGTCTAATGATGGTTAACAAATCTGCCAAATGATTTTAACATCTCACAATGAACGACAAAGTTATGGCCCGGACAAGCTTGTTCCGCCCGCCCGCCAGCCCGCCAGCCAGCCCACCAGCCCGCCAGCCAGCCAGCCCGCCAGCCCGCCCGCATTCGCCAATCTAATAACCAGTTTTTTCCTTCGGAAAACCTGGTTAAAAATGTTTATGCTGTCAAAGTAAGAACAGGATCTCCCTAAGTTTCATCCACTTGGCTTTATTATTTTAGTTATGGAAGGATTATGATATTATTAAGTTATTTAGTATTTCTGTATCATCACACCAAGTTTCATCATCCTGGCTTAAGTACTTTTTTGTGATGTCACAGGATCAGGATTAAAGTATGTAACCATAGCAACAAAAATGTTTTTCAGACAAACAAACTGAAAAGAGTTTGCAATCTTTGTTCTTTTTTTAAATTAAGCAAAACTCAAATCTTAAAGTAAGTTTTATAGTAAACAAAAAGTGGTCTTGAAACTTTAAAAAAAACATTTATCACAGCAATATCGCACATTGGTCTACATTTTTGTTTTTTATGTCAGGGACAATGAGACAGGAATTTAAGAAGTCATCAACATCTATATAATGAACATTGCGTTTTTCACAAATATGTATTTATTGCAATTTTATCGAGATTTAACGATTTTGTCAAATATTTATATATTTATACAAAATGTGTAAAAAAACATATTATACATATATTTCAATATAAATAAAATTAAAAGTTAAAAAGAACATGTTTGAAAAATGCGAAATAAGCCAGATATTTAATTCTGAAATCGAAAAAGGCGGTACAGTCGAATTCGCCGGCATGTATATCATGCATGAACGATGTGATCATAAGTTAGATTTGGTGCAAATACGTGTATACGACACACAGACACAATTTTGTTAATGGATCATTTTAACGAATATCTTCGTCACAACCGGCTCGGGGCGCTAATTTGTCTGTGCTGCATTTTAGGAAATTCGTCTTCATGTATATTTTGTCTTGCCTATTTTATGTTTTTGTAAAATATTTGTATCAATATATTACAATTTAACACATATAAAAATCATATAATCTCGCTTTAACATATCAACTATATTTTCCTTTCTTCTGTGGAAAAATTAAAATTAGGACAATTGAAACAAAATTACATACTATAAAACCTCACTAATTTATAGTCACCTTTTTTAAATATCTAGATGTTGTCAAATATTCCTATTGTAAACACTTTGTATGTATGATCATGACATTAAATTCTTGTGAGCTTAAAATTCAATCATAACTTGAATTTAATTGAAAGATAAGACAGGTCCATTGACCCTGAATAACCACCTTCAGCCTGTGATGGACGCTGGTGTTTTTCATAAGTCGCACATTCGCTGTTCTCCAGGGTGTGCAGCAAGATGGTGCTCAGGGTGGCAACTTCAGCCCCTGTGTTGTTCCTGGACAGTCCAGACAGCTCATACACATCCTTAGGATTCAGGCACTGTTGGAACATTGAAATTATGTCTGTTAAAAAATGTCTATTGATATCTCATATTATTTTAAGGATAAAGCTCTGAAAAGCTTGTGACAGTAGATGGACGGATTGATAGATGGACGGACGGATTGAGGGTTTGACAGACAATGCCAATTTTATACATGCAGATGCTAGTAATTAAATTAGCAACCTGCAAAATAGTCCGATAGAACAGCTCACAAACAATTCAGAAATTTCAAGAATGTCAATAAGTCTCTGATTGTTTTATATTTCTGTTAACTCTTTTACCATGTTAGACTGTCTATCAGACAAGTTGAAAAGCAGTACAAAAAGAACTTGTACTATGCTTTGTTTACCAAACATATCAAATCAATATTGATGTAATTTGTTTTAACTATATTGGAAACTGTGTCATAAAGTCTTCTAATTGCATACATTTTTGTTAGACATTGAAATATAAAAAAAGTAAAATATTAAGAACTTTCTAAAGTTTAATTAAGATTCCTTAAAAAAATAAGCCCTAAGCATTTTACTAAGTGGTTCCGTGAATGACTTTGTAGTTGCAAAAATCCAACCCCAGCTACATGTATTAATCTTGCTGTCACTTAAAGTATGTGCGCATAAAAGCTCAAATAATTCAAGAAAAACTGATTTGGATCAATTTTCGTACCACTTTGGATATATTTAAATTCAAGAGTAATTTATTTAGCAAATTCCGGATCGCAAACATTCGTACAGTCATAAATTTGTGTACGTAATGATTTTAAAGTTGAACTTTAATATGATGTTAAATATACTCATGGTCATCAATTCTTCTAATAATGGAAGTGTGAAAGGAGTGAAAATTAAAATTGCAAAAAGTAATAATTAAACAATAGTCTTTAGTTCAAACCTTATCCAGTAGACACTTCTCGTCCAACACTGGCGGCAATGTTGAGGTGTTGTAGCACACTTTTATAGACTCTTCGGACATTTTGATGGCATGCTTTTGAAAGTAGGCATCAAGATGGCTTATCGTTATATCATATCCATCGCCAATATTGTCTCGTATATTCGCAACAAAAAATTGTCTTATAAGTTGTAAATCATGTTCTATGGATTGACCATTCGAAAATGTCCACACAATACAAACAAAAAGAACCAAACTCTTCAAAGTAGTCATCCCAAAATAATTTGAATTTTGTATAATTTTTTATATAAATTTTAAGTAAGAACTTTGCTAGAAAATTTAATTCTTCTATAAAGCTCCAATAGTTATTTAGACTGTCATTGATCTTTGATCCCCTTATCAAGATGGAGACGGAAACACGACCTGCAATGACACAATAACATTATGTTACCATATAAATAAAAAAAAAACGGTGATACAAATGATCGAGTACTCTCATTTAACTGTTTTTGTCTTCAAAATGAACCAATATACAGCAACATGTTACATAGTTCTGCTTATTTACTTGAGAATAGTAAATAAATTAATTGTAATTATCATACACACAATTAAAACAAATCTAAGCATAATTATGATCAGAACGAATGTGTATGCATATGTTTATATCACCGTATTTACATAGCCTGTTCAGTATTAAAATAGCCACAATTAGATAAAACTATACACTTCTCCACGAACTTGTACTTCAACACTGCAGTATTATGTGAATTTGGAATAAGACATCAGACTTGGATTAGACACAATTTTGGTGATTTTTTCAAACTGTTTATTTTGTATTCAAAATGGTATTTGTAATTTTCTTTTATACCTGATGATAAAATATGACATTTCTGCAGTGAAATAACAGCAGTGAAAATAAACAAATTCTTTTAACCGGGGAAAATAACACGTTTTCGGAACTCCTTTTTCTATTTTTAGATTATCATAAATAATTATATAAATATTTTTTCTATTATCACGAGTGAAATCTAATCGACACTCCACCGAATCCAACACATTTTCTTTTTATTTTATGCTTTTTCACCGTTTTTTTTACATTTTAAAAGAGTTAAACTGGAGAATTTCACTCGTGATCATAAAAAATAATTGTTTTTCTCGTGGCTGCGCCACTCGTGAAAATATATTTTCTATGATCACGAGTATAATAATAAACGATCTTACACTGACATGAACAAATATCCACTATATCTTTCTACACTTATAGTAAAATAACCACTTTTCCATCACTTTTCCACTAACGGTGATATAATCTTTTATCATTTTTACTTCATTTATTAATTGTGTTCATACAGGCATATAATCCGTTTTATTTAAAAAAAAAATCATATTTAACATCCACATATGTTGCAATTACATAATCAAGTTACTATGTGTATGCATAATTTTTCAAAATAATTTAATGCAACAAATAAAACTGCATTTAATGAATTATTGAAAACACACAGTTTATTCCAAGATTGATTCCAGCTTCAAATAATTAAGTGTATTCAATTGTTTTTGTATGATCTTAAAGAAAACAGTGAAATATGTTACAATATACTCACAGCACAGCTGTATGTATACTGACTATCAGATTTATAAATTCAAAAAAGTTACATACAACGGCCACCGGAAAAACTTTGCGAAACCGAAATTTCGCAAACTTAAGTACCTTTTTTCTTAAAGATTTGCTACTTTGAGACATAGTATGCGATAAAAGTCTTATCGTTGATTAATAATTGGTTATTTTCACTCAAAAAACGCGTTTTCTTCACTATGAAATTTATAAGCAAATTTGGGGTTCCCATGGGATTTTTGCATTTTCCCATGGGACTTTCGATTTTCCCATGGGATTTTTTCTCCCATGGGATTTTTTTTCTCCCATAATTTGCAAATGGGAGAAAAATCCCATGGGATTTTGAACATTTAAAAAAACGTGTTTTATTTGCGTTTGCAAGTATTTTAACGTTATTTAAGGACTGTATATTGGTTTTATGCCAATTATATATAAAAATATATAGTAATAAAAAAATCCCATTTTAAAATGGGAGAAAAAAATCCCATGGGATTTTTTTCTTATTTTGAGAGATTTATTCATGAAACTTTCAGACACATCATATTTTATGAAATGATGAACAACTACGATATTTTAATGCGTTTAGTCGTGTTTAAAAAAACACAAAAAATCCCATGGGATTTTTAAATCCCATGGGATTTTTTGTCCCATGGGATTTTTTTTCCAATGGGATTTTTCAGTTTCGTAAGCCGAATAAGTTTCTTAATGCGAAAAACAACAATAAAGGAAATAATATTTATAATTTTGAATAATAAATTGAATAATATAAATAACATGAATATTTTTAAAATGAGTTACAATTAAAGGTTTATGCTAGTAGAACTTATCATTTCTTGTTCGAGCAGGTGGTTGAGTCCAATTGGTGAGTATGCCAGCTTAGAACCAGTATAAATGCATCGCAGACAGACAACGCTGTCATACTGTACACACCGCTGAGTAACAATCTTTATTGCATTTCATTTTGCAACAGAAAATGAACTCCGTAGTATAATTGATCTTATATATGCCCTCTGCTTTTGAAAGCGTGCAACACATTAACATAACAATAAGTCCATGCCATAAACTATGTGCAAATTCCATTCAAAGCTATATACACATTATAAAGGTCAGATGACCCGCGTCATGCGAAAATGGGTCTTATTTCATATGCGGCCAAAGTTGGTCCATCCTAGCTTGTCCAACCGCGCAGTCTGGTCAGGTTCTACGCTGACTGATATATAAAGTCAAGCCATGATTCGTGGTCTCATATCCAAACTCGGTAGCTCCTGTGCGAAACTTTCACCGGAAACGACGGCACCGAGACGGGCGCTCGAACTTTGCGGATGCGCGTTATATGTTATATATAATAGCGCGATGTGTTTTTCTTGCCTCAAATTAGTAAGCCCAATCAGCGTTTTATTGTGTTCTTTGCTTCTACTATTTACAAGAACTTCAACCGATACGAACATGAATTTTATTTTAATATGTTTATTTAATGCTCGGAAAACTCATTGTATATTTAGACTACTACTTATAAAACAAAGTCGGGTTTTCAACATCTGTTTTCGGCATATAAATTGTTATTCCAAACCAGATTTTACGCACTTTACTGTACAAAATACCGTAAGGGCCACCGTGGTTACTCATTAAAATCCAGAGGGCGAGAATGCGAGAACGCGAAAGTACGATGACGACAGTGCGACAATACGATGGCGACAATGCGTTCGTACGATTGCGAAAACGCGCTAGTACGATGACGACAATGCGACAGTGCGACAATACAATGGCGGCAGTGCGATAGTACGGGGGCGACAATGCGATAGTCATATCGTACTGTCGCCGTGGTATCATCGCAATGTCGCCATCGTTCTATCGCATTGTCGCCATCGTATTGTCGCACTGTCGCCATCGCATTTTCGAATTGCCGCCATCATACTATCGCGTTATCGCATTGGCACCATCGTACTATCACACTGTCGGCTATCGCCATCGTATTGTCGCACTGTCGTCATCGTATTTTCGCACTGTCGTCATCGTATTATCGCACTATCGAACTGTAGTATTGTCGCCATCGTACTATCTCACTGTCGCCATCGTATTGTCGCACTGTCGTCATCGCACTGTCTGATTGTCGTCATCGTATTATCGCGTTCTCGCATTGTCGCCATCGTACTATTGCATTGTCGCCATCGTATTGTCACCCTGTCATCATCGTATTGTCACATTGTCGCCATCGTACTATCGCGTTCTCGCGTTCTCGCCCTCTGGATTTTAATGTGTAACCACGATGGCACTAACGGTATTCCGTAATACTGCTAAAGCACAGTTTGATTAGGTCACTCCCAATGCTCAAATCTCTATGTCTATTTTAGTAACAACACATGTCTATGGAAGGATATTTAGGTAAAAGTTACATCATTCGTGGTGAATATTTACATTATGACTGATGCTTATTCTAATTTGCTTTATGACAATTCCAACATGCTTGTTGTCTATTCGTTTATACTTGATGATTGCTGCAACATTACATCATTCATGATGAATATTTACATTATGCGTGATGTTTATTCTAACATGCTTCATGACAGTTCCAACATGCTTGTTCTCTATCGGTTATACTTGATGATTGTTTCAACATGCTTGGTGACTATCCAATGTTTGTGTGTTCATTATTCCTGAAACCAGTCATAATCGGTTTTGCCACTAAGCGTCATTAACAACGGCAGTTAGCAACAGGCAGTAAGCAGAATGCAAGTTACTAAATTATGACAACAGGTGGCGCGCGTTTTTTTCCGTATGTTGAATAAATTACTTTTCGGAAAAAAAAAGCGAAAACATCCGAATCATTTTGACTAGTAAACTGAATAAGCTGAATTAGTTCCCTTCGTTATATAATCTCCATTAAACTAAATACGTTCATTATTGCCATGAAGACCAGTAGGTTTACACAATGAATTGACTGCCGTGAATGTTTTTGATATTTGTAAGATGCAATTGGCACTCAAGAAAGTATACATGTATTTTATTCAGAACATAACGGGGCTGATGTGTTGGAATTGTGGCCCTTCCCTAATCCAAATAATTACAGTAGACGTAATCTACCGATGTGCATTGCATATCGACCTCATATTTATAAAGTAGCCCAAACCCCCATTGCCACAGACCTGTGCGTGAAACTTTCAGATTTCTCTAGTCTGTTTACCATGCTATAATTACAATTTCTATAAACACATATTTATCATTTTATGACTATATAATGTCTGTGGTATAAAGAGAAACCTGAAAGTTACAAGTACTCGTGTCTAGTACTGTACAACTATTGTACTCCTCGTTGAGAAAACAACTACTTCATTTACATGTATTAAAATATCATAAAACATAATGTTCAATCAAGTTGGAAAAAATCAATAAATAAATGTCATATAAACAGGTTTGTCATCAACGTTGACGTCGCTCTTGGTTACCAGAAAAATTCCCACGCACGGATTTCAACCGTCATTGTTTACAATCAATTAAGTGCATAAGTACTTGAATTTGTATAGTGTTTTTTAAAAGTGTCCAGCTACAGGTGGTTATCGTGTGGCTATAATACTAATTAGTGAAAACATATTTTGGAATGATAAGTAATCATATTTTAACGAAAAATCAACTTTTCTTTAAAAAAATAAGTTAAATATATATTCAACAAGGTATCCAACTCGAAATCATCCGAAAACGGGATGCATCGTTTTAAACAGCCATTACTTCATCAATTTTGCAGCGATTTTCACGATCTTGGTCTTATTCAACGCAGAAATAAATTTCCTTTCTGGAAAAGTATATGTCTTGCAATATTTTTACAAATACTGGGTCAACTTTTAAGAAATAACACGATACACAACTCGCGTGACCCAGCTGTGATCGATCAGACAGTATTCATGACTGAAATCTTCACGGGGAAAAGGGCATTTTCCCTGCAAAGTTCACGAACCTCGATACCATAATTCAATAAAACGTATGAAAAAAAACATTCTTACCGTGCTTGCCGTAGCATTATGCATCAAAACAAACTGTCCAGCGCATTTTCAAACCTTTGTTTACATACATTTCAACCAACTGACATTTTAAACACAAAAGTGATTTCATTGCTCCAATGCGGAGTTGTGTCTTTACAACTGGAGATTTCATTCATAAATACGGTCTGATCGATCACAACTGGGTCAAGCGAATTATGTATAGCTTTATTTCTTAAAATTTGACCCAGCATGTGTAGAAATATAACAATATATATACATTTCCTAAAAGGAAATTCATTTCTGCGTTGAATAAGACCGGGTCATGAAAATCGCTGCAAAATTAATTTAGTAATGGCTGCTCAAAACGATGCACCCCGGTTTCGGATGATTTCGAGTTGGATACCTTGTTATATATAAAACGATAGTGATTTTTTTTTATAGAAAATTTGATTTTTCGTTTTAATATGATTATTTATCATTCAAAAAGATGTTTTCACTAATTATTATCATAGCCACACGCTAACCACCTGTGTGTCCAGCACGTGTGCCGGGAGAACAGGGCTTAATGTATTTTTTTGTTAAGCTCTATAATATTTATATCCAATCTGTATGAAAAAATGTCGGTGAACATTATTCCGGTGTTAATTTTTGAAAATATTGAGGCATTCGTTAATTATGGATCTAAAACGGAACATTAATCCGCAAAAAAAAACACCGGGCATATTGCATATTAGATCGGACACATGAAATTATTTCGAAAGAAAGCAATACGAGTTTCAATTCTACATGAGTAAGTCTCGCTGTGCACGATTACGCTCTTACTGCTCGTATATATTTGACTCTTGGCAAATACCTAGTGTTTTATTTTGCTTAATCTAAATTATAATCTAAATACTTAAAGCAGCATGACCAACAGCTCTTTCATATGTGAAAGAGATTGACACGAAATACCTACCCATCTATAATAAAGTTTATATGTGCACTTCAATATTATAGTTTTATAGCATTTTATGTGGTGCAATATAAAAGTACTCTAGTAAATTTGAAATTATGTAATCGATTTCCTCTCAACATACATGCAAAGTTCCAGATAACTTTTTCAGCAAAATCTTGGTTTACACTCTATAATAATCCAGCCTTAAAGTCTATTATTAATTCTTTTTTTTTCAGGTAAATATAATTTTTGGCACATCCGCATTTAGGTTTATAGTCTAAGAAGAGCTCATGACAATTGCCGGGTTACAGCAGACTTTTTGCGATAAAAGGACCAGATAATGGAAAACGTTCGGCTTTTCGACTGTTGTAAAGATGGTCTGTTATTCATAATAACGTTAAAGTGCTGTTGATTTCATAATTGTAATGAGGGCCTAGACGAGTGGGAACTCATTGATAAAATGTTTACATTATATGCATTGATATTGAGTTTTACGCATGATCACACATTTTGAATTCTTATTTTATTTTTCCAATGTGTAACCGTACGCACAGAATTTAAGTCTACTTTTTTACTAAATTTAATTCAATTTTTTACGACTTTAAGCGTCTTATCTGGAGCTCTGCATACATGCATTAGTAGCATATATTGAAATATATCCATAGACTTTCTTTGGTTATTGAAGGTAAATTACTGTACAAAAATTATGGTTAGTCATTAACCAAAAAAAAGTTAAGTCTACAAACACGAGGTTAATTTCGGTTCAGTAGCAAATATCTTACAAAGGTGCGCAACTTCTCCTATAACATAAAATTTCCGTTATACGCCGTAAATTTCCGTAGTCCTCCGTAGCATTTCGGAATGACAGTCAATTGACATCATTGTATCATGCATGATAGTATGTTGCTTTGTGCTTGGGTGAAACTCACATCTTACCATCGCGTTAATTTATTAAACGCATTAATATTTGATTCCATTATGCACTGCGCCTATTGCACAAGTCTCTCTGCACAAACCAACATACACATATGCAGCATGCAATTAACGAACAAGAATGTTGCATCTGTACACATGCATGATACCATTAAGCAGAATGTAAATAGACATTGGACATCAGGCAAGATGTAAGTGTCATCAAGCATGAAAAGGTGTCTACATACTAATTGAAAGTACCATCAAGAATCATGACACAGTCACAAAGAAGGATGTAATTTTTACCTAAATACCCTTCCATATTTGTCGGCACTGTGTGTTTGCTTAATTTCACTGAAGAACGTCTACTGGTAAATCTTACAAAAAAAGTGATAAATAAGACTGAGTAGCAATTTTTTCGGCGTTGCTGTTTAACGTCAAATTTGGCCTTTCAACGAACTTCTTAAAAGCCCATTGAATTTTAATGAAGAAGTTTCCCGCTTGTAGGTCCGAATGAATTAAATCAAATTTTGCAATTGGCAATTTGATAGAAATCCCCATAAAACATTGCACATAGCTTTCTGAAATAAACAGGCCACATTGAACGCATTCACGATATCCAACAGCTCTCTTTGCAAAGACCTATCTAGTGTTTCTTGGCCGTGTAAGATCTATAATTAGAACATCGTCACCTAAACATCTACTAATAGAAGAGCATATTTTGGGGAAACAAATTCAATAAGAGTATAAAACGTCCACGATCAATAACGTGTAGTTTGTTAAAGATATCACGGCAGTAAAAACATAGCACTTTAAAGAGACCACAATCTGGTACATTTGGTCAATTGTTGCGTCCGTGGCGGACAATACATTTTTAAAAAGAAAGCGTACAAAAAAGCAAACACAATGTTCTTCGTAAGCTTGTTTTAATCTTAAAAACACATAATCGACAGTCATTCCAGTCAAATACAATACTAACAGTCAGCACTCTAGAGATCAAAATTGCGGATATAAATATTTAATTCAGGGATATCAAGTGTATCAAGTTCGAATTCCGGAAACAATAGCCGGTAGTCTGGGGCATTAGGTCCCTTACAGGGATAAAAGGTAAATCCCCGCCCGAGCCGTAGCTAATTGATTTATTGTAGTCTTTCTAGTTGCAATTTCTGGTGAGTACAATGCGGAATATTACGGATATTTGCAACATGTCGAAGATTTTCGGAAAGTAGCGAAGAGGTTTTCGTCAGTTAATATTCATGTCCGTGCCGGCCGCTAACTTATCAGAATCAATAAAAAAGAACCAGGAAAAATCGGTACCGATCGCAAATTTCCGGAATTCCGATAAAGCTTCAACATTATTTGTTCTCAAATGATCGCGTACTCGAACGAATCTGTCCCTACGCCTCCAACTCCCTTTAAATCTCATCGGACGTACATTGATCTCAAAATCTATCCTTGACGACTCAAATCATATTTCCTGAATAGTTTGGCCTATTGACGTCCCTGTAATTATAACAATGGTCTTTTGGATAAACAACGCTAAGTTGTTGCAATATAATAACCGTTTAAAATAGTTACCGGTTTTCATTTAATAAAATGATTAAGTCATATTCGAGATTTCAGCGATTGCCAATATTTTGCTTTTGTTTCTCATAAGCATATGGTGCTTGGTATCTGCTATTGACTCCTATGTTGATTGCAAATATTACATAACCCTTACAGCGGCCGAGCGCAGATATCTGCACTTGGCCGCTAAAAAGAAAATTCTTTGCGCATTAATTTAATTCAAATCTCATTATCATAATCAAAATCATCATCATCGTCGTCGTCGTCACTACTACCACCACCACCATCATCATCATCTTCTTCTTCTTCTTCCTCCTCCTCCTCATCATCATCATTAACAACAACAGCAACCCCAACTTAACATCATCATCAAACAACAATAAACATCGGTAGCATACAATGTGCTTCATCAACCATACATAATTATATGCGTTAAAACACCATAATAGAACAGCATGAATGAAGCTGTCTATTACTCTTTTATATTTCCTATACCAATATTTTTTTTCGTTAATTGAAGGACTAGTTGAAATCTTCTATAAAAGCCCTCCCCCCCCCCCCCTCCCCAAATAAAAAAATAAAAAAGATTAATAATAACCCTAGCAAACAGCAATAAACATAGGTTAGTTAGTATACACTGTGCTTTAGCAACCATGCATAATGAATGTTTATGACTTCGGACCGTTGTGATCAAATTAAAAAAAGCAAGATGGTATGTATGCGGCACACAACACATAGATAATTATAGTTTTATACCTTAAACGTAGTTCATCAAAATAAAGATAAGTTATTATCTATGTAATACTTAAATTAGGTTTATAACGTATGCATATTTGTCTAAAACTTGTGAAATGTGATTCGTAAGCCGACGACAACATTATCATTCGGACCCTTCTCCCCACCTAACAATCGAGATTAAACACCTGTGGAGATCCCGATCTTATCAATGAATAAACCGGTTCAATGATGTCAAGTCAAATAAAACATACTATTACTATCCAAATAAATATCTATCAAAAAATGTAAATTGATATACCTACTTAACTTAAACTAAACGTAAACGATTAGCAAGAAAAATATATATAGAAGAAGCAGGCAAAGTAGACAAATTAATTGTAACATATGTGTTCTCAGTCTCCCACTGTTGAACAATATAAATAGTATTTATCGCCACCCCAAAAGGGATCTTTATCACACGTTTGGCTCAACTAATATATAATTGTGACAGGACAAACTGTCAACAAATACCTTGTTAATGTTTCATACATAACTCCAATCAAAGGTTAACTTCCAAGGAAACTGCGGCATGTTAAAACTGTTGATTATGACAAAATGTTGTTTAGTACAAATCAGTACAATAGCGTCTGTTATGTGGCCTATACTAATCCAGTTAAATAAAACTTTAATCGCAGAAAAGTTTAGATTCTTTACACCTTTAAGAAAATATATATAACAGTTCTATCCTGTTTTAACAAAATGATACATTTAAAAATAAATTATGAAGCATCGCTAGCAATAGTAGAAAGAGAAGTAGAAGGAGAATTATTATCATTAGTAGCAGTAGCAGCAGCAGCAGCAGTAGCAGCAGCAGCAGTAGCAGTAGCAGTAGCAGAATCAGTAGCAGAAGCAGTAGCAGTAGCAGTAGCAGTAGCACTAGCAGTAGCAGTAGAAGTAGCAGTAGAAGTAGCAGTAGCAGTAGCCGTATCAGTAGCCGTATCAGTAGCAGTTACAGTAGCAACAGCAGCAGAAGCAGCAGCAGTATCAGTAGCAGTAGCAGTAGCAGTAGCAGTAGCATTATCAGTAGCAGCAGCAGCAGCGGCAGTGGCAGCGGCAGTGGCAGTGGCAGTAGCAGTGGCAGTAGCAGTGGCAGTAGCAGTGGCAGTAGCAGTGGCAGTAGCAGTAGCACTATCAGTAGCAGCAGCAGCAGCAGCAGCAGCAGCGGCAGTGGCAGTGGCAGTGGCAGCGGCAGTGGCAGTGGCAGCGGCAGCGGCAGTGGCAGCGGCAGTGGCAGTGGCAGCGGCAGCGGCAGCAGTAGCAGTAGCAGTAAGAGTAGCCGAAGCAGTAGCAGTAGCGGCTTTTTGCTTTTTTGTTTTAGAAGTGTTTGTCGTATAAGAAGAACGCAAGGAAGACAAATTAATTGTAACATGTGTTATCTTAGTCTCCGTTGTAGTTGTATTTGTTGTATCTACACAGCCATTTTTCAGTCACCTGAGAGACATGTTTTTATAAGAGATTTAATTGTGGACCAATACATCGTGTATTAATATCAGTGTACCCACTGGGACACCACATGGGGCGAGGATTAACAGATAAACTAGGCCTTCAATTAATTATGCGCCTAGAGGCAAACAATACTATAACTTACTGATAATTTTAGGATTGGGATGTGTTTGTATCTTATTTGAAATTAGCTAGCTTAATTCAAAAACTAATTATAGGCTCAATATTATCACAAGAACATCATCACATATTCATTGTGCAATATATAATCATATCACCATCACAATATGCCAGAGCGTTAGTATTTATTGTGCATACATATCCTACAGCAACATTTACAAAACTTATTACAAACCAACCACTCAAGCTTTAATTAAGATTGATTTCAATTTATATTATGACATACATTAAAGATCACTGTCAATTAATTAAAAAATAGCTTGATGCTTCGTACTCAGCGATTTAAATAAAAGAAACGTTGCGTACACATTAATTGGGGTTAATAAAAAAAGTCTGCAATTAAAATAATCAAATTTAAATAATACTAGATTTAGTTTCAAATTGTCGCTCAAAAAATGTATCAGTTATATCAGTTACTAGGGAATTGATTTGTTTAATCTCCGCAATCCAATAATAATTATGGTGTTTGTATGACAAATTAATAGCTATTCGTCATTGAATGTATGATACTCATAAAAATATGGAAACAATAACCACAACAACAACAACATATGTGATTATGTATATATCTTCTTCAGATACTCTGTGTCATACTTTCAAAATTATCCTCATAAGATTCATAATAATAAAATAAACACTATTGCAATCTTAGAAAAAACCAACTTAGCCGTTATGCTAATGATTTTATGTTCAGTATGCGTGTACATTTCAATATTATATAACAACAAGTGTTCACAAATACCTATGTTTAATAAATATTAAAAACATGAGAACCAATGAAGGTATTGCATTTTAATAGACTAGTTTTACCGTGTGTGTACATTCATATAAAATCTTTTGAAAATCACACTTGAGATAATGTCTTTAGGTTTTGCTATTTCTAATCGATTTAAACACCATAAAACCACCGTATTTTCTCTTACATTCTAAATTTTCTTACATTTCCTTTTTAAGCCAAAATATTTATGTTTTCATGATTCTAAATTTTCGGACATACGGATTTTCGTACAGTCAGTTAAACAGCGCTATTTTATCAGATTTTGGCCCTGTTTTTGCTTATCTGATGACCCTTCGGTCATGCATTTTTACAACCGGATTAAAGTAATAAAACAGAATCATGCCTAAGGGCAATCGACCATTACATTTGCGTACTTGGGTAAATTACCATGTAAACCTCTAATAAGCAATGGTTCCTTCCAACAGCGTTTGAAATGATATCGTATTAAGAAAGCCAAACGTTTATTGTTTTTACTTTTTATATATTATTTCAGTTGATTGCAAAGCTGTTAAGTTGTATTTTTAAAGTAAAGAACGAAGGGAACAACACAATAAAATTATGTACACTGATGTATTATTTCTACTTCAATTAAATAATTGACAAACAAACATAACACACTTGTCTCTAAATATTTTTCGTATTTAAATTTTCCAACACGAAAAACAATATCTTTAAGTGCACGGAAACTTATAATTATTACGGCATATAGTAAAAGCAGAGTTGTCTGAACCATAAGTAAAATAAAAAATAAAAAATGACACAGCTTATTTTTCCCTCAAGTGTTAATGATAATATGGATAAACAATTAAAAATACATAAAGTCAATTGTGTTGATTACTCGTTATTGAAATATTGCAATGCCAATTATAAGACATCTGATTAAAAACAAAATGTATGGTGGAATACCTAATCTGGAAATACAAACTAATGATACTATTAATGCAACAACAACAATCACATCTTTTCAAGCGCAATCAGAAAACTGCTACAGCTTTGTATTAACAAACATAAATATGTTTGTGCTTATAGATTTAGATAAACTTCAAATCTTTAAGCGTGCTAGGAATTGAATATAATTTATATTTAAAAGTTTTGCTACTCTGTTGATAACTAGCAACAGCAAAAAGGAAGATACCATTTTTTATCATCTAATTTTATTTATATTTCATTGTTTATTTGTTTATGATCACAAGGATTGTTTGGATAACAGAGTGTGTCTAGATATACCGGTACCCTTAAAAATATTTTTATGAATTGCAATGAAGCGTAGAAATTAAACAGGCCCTAATACAGACACCATTTTAATCGGAATGCGATTATAGTTTCAATAGCAACTCGTAACGCTTTTTGGATTGAATGTGTAATGAATACTTTTAGCGACAAATTGACTTGGTCAAATACTGCATCT
>NC_068358.1:140946897-141111897 GCF_020536995.1 Dreissena polymorpha | reverse complement strand
GATACATATACGTTTAGGTAATTAAGATATAAAACATACATATAAAAATTTACATGTTCCCTGTTTGCCGAACCCGATCCATGGACTATAGCCACAAGAGGTTCCTATGTACCTATGTAGCCGGATTGCGCCCTCAGAGCGCCAAACACCGACACAGATCACGCTACTCTCCGGTCAAACACAATACTTCATAGGACTGCTGCCTTTGTCACCATATTATCAGAATCATTAACGTGCAAAATGGAAACTTTCAACTGTCCTTTCACTTCATACATAAGCCATTGCCGATCTTCAATGATCGCTTATTTCCGAGAGATGCATTTTATTTTTTTCAAACTTCGAATTTTGATATATGTTTAACTTATTCATTTAGATTACATTATTTTCACTATAAATATTGACTTTGATCCAATTATCATCTGAAAAATACGAGTTCGCGATTTCTTCAAAGATCGAGCGAGCCTTTTTACCTGTTTACTTATATATATCTAATTTAAGTTTACACAGATGTAAAGTTGTCGTGGCCGAGTGGGTAAGGCGATGAATTAGAGATCTTTTGGGATTTTCCCGCGCAGGTTCGATTCCTGCCGACATCGCATACTTTTTGCGACGCGTTTTATTTCTTGTCCAACGTTATTTGATTTAATATAGCACATAAGCTATGTTTATTGTTAAATATATTGAAAATTGTATGCACATCCTTCAATTTTAAAATTAAAACAACGTTATGGCTAAATTGATTAATTTACTGCTGAAAATACGAATGATGCATGTTGCATTTTTATTTTTATTTAAAAAAGTAAACGGTAAATCTGTCTATTTTTTGGTATGTTTGCTGTATATAGTGTTTCTATAAAAACTTAGTTTAAAATATAACTTAAATGATACTATTTTGAATTTTATGACACTTTGTTTTTAACCGACCCAATTTTTACTTGGCTGAAATCACTTACATTTCATGGCGCTATTCCATAGATTAAAATTTGTAAAAAATAAATATCTGTAAAAGAATACTTATTTCATCTTGTTTAAACTTTAAACACCTTTACTGCATCTGTACACACCAACTGCATGCCCATATTTGGAAATTTGAATGAATTATGGAACTTTTATATACCCCAGGGGTGAAAATAAACTAGACAAAAGCCGAGCGTGAGGGTGGTTTTGAAAAAATCGGTTTATTTTTGTTTAAGCACGGAAAGCCTACCTACAAATTTGCATGTAGTTTAGTGAAATGATGCTGATTAGGAAAATAATGAATTAAATTATATTGGATATGTGCCCATTAGAGGTGCGCAAGCTTAAAAAGGTAGAATTACCGAAATTCCCGTTCTTACACGTTGTAGCATGGATCGGGTATTGAACACGATACACGTGTGTATTAGCACCCTACTGTAGTCCCGGCGGGGTTATCAACTGCACCAATACACCGGTAAGCAACCAGGGGAATATCATATGAAAAAAGAACTATCATGCATGTTTGATTTGTTAAAGTGTGTCACAAAATTTCCCTAACTGCCGATGTCGGCTATAATTTCGGTATAAACATGCAAAGAAATTAACATATATATAATGTTATTGCCGGTATGTTATTGGACATTTTGTATGTCAAATGTTCATTATTTGTATTAAAATTAAGACGATGCTTATTTGCCAGAAAGCGTTTATTTCAAATTCAAAACAAGCAATAATCATACATAATACCAAAATATAAAACTAACAAAATGACAACACTCTCGCTTAACGCAACGTTCAGAAGCACGCGCACTTAACAAAATTATTGCAACTAATGCAAGCTGTAATTAATATGTGACTACTTGCTATACAACCAGTATCATGCGAAAATTGATCTTATTTAATTGTGGTTCCCTCTTTGAATTTATGTTGCCTGTCGACTTTTAGAATAATGTGTCAGTAAGAAATGTATTGCTTGCTCTACAACCAGCTTCATGCGAAAATGGATCTTATTTAATTGTAAATCCCTCTTTGAACTTAAGTTGTCAGTCGACTTTTAGAATAATGTGTCAGTAATAAATGTTTTTCTTCAGTTTCACATGTTTTTTTAAGAAAATTTAGTGAAAGATGCAAATGTGTCTTATTTATTTTTTTCTGTGTCTTCAATGTATCTTATTTATATGTGACTGCGTGCTTATTTTTTTTTCAAGAAATGAAAGATGCAAATGTGTCTTATTTTAATTTTATCCATGTCTTAAATGTGGCTTATTTATATAAGATAAAATGATATACTGCCAGTGTCATGCAAAAAAGGATCTAATTTCTTAAAGGTGCCTTTTCACAGATTTTGGCATTTTTTTAACTTATTCATTAAATGCTTTATATCGATAAATGTAAACATTGGATCGTAAAAGCTCCAGTAAAAAATCAAGAATAAAATAAAAAAAAAGGAAAAGAACATTGCCCGGACCAGGTTTCGAACCAATGACCCCTGGAGTCCTGCCAGAGTCCTGAAGTAAAAACGCTTTAGCCTACTGAGCTATTCCGCCGTGTACACTTACTTGACGTATTTAACGACAAAAACAGAACTCTCCAAATTATTCAATCGTTTCGCGTTGCAACGCTTTATAATTTTTAGGTTTTAAAATCGTCAAAAGATGCATATAATGGCTATATTAGACCATGGTAAATGTTCAGTATTACTGTTTCCTCACAAATATCATAACTAAAACGAAAATTTGCGAATCTGAAACAACTTTTTTCAATTTTGTCAATTTACCAAAGTGTGAAAAGATCCCTTTAATATCCACATTCACGCTTTGTTCTTTATTAGCACCGTCTTTAATTAGGCTATCTATTTAAAGTACAGATTACTGTGAACTTAATAATTGTGCAACGGTGATGTTGATCCATTATCGTTGTTAATTTAAAATGTAGACAACAAGTTAGCAATTAATGAAATCAGTTATTTTGGAAGTAAATCTATTTTTTTCTGTACAGTAGCCAGGTGGATGTGTATTGAGCGGATAAGATAGGGATCAACACAACAAGTTTCTAATACACAGTATAGACTTCCCCTATTATTGTATTTGTTATTTACCTGATTGGAATAAATAAAGTGTTAAAGATCATTTCATGCGAAAAGCAGGATTTCTGACATAATTTCAATCGTTTTGCTTTTATACACAATTTCATGGAACAATGAATATATTGGCGCGATGGAACACAATTTATAAATCAAGCTGACAGTATAGTATCAGTTTTTAATTATGTGTAATTTAATTCGCATCTCTCCCTTAACTCGTTCAATGACACGTGAACTTATATCAATTATAAAACATCACGTGCATCATTAAATATTTTTTTTTAATTATGAAAACATATTATATGTTCTACATGGTTTTGTTTAGTTTTTTTTCTCAACCAGAGAGACATTATAAAACATTGTTATATATAAAGCGCTTTACTTTTCTACAGTACATAAAGATATATCGATTTTTTTGTTAAGTGTACGTGCTTGACATATTTATAAAAAGGCAGTGTTTATTTTTGTAATAAAATCGAAAATTGACATTTAATTTGATGCAATCCACATTGTTTAGCGGCCAAGCGCAGTATTCCGCTCTCGGCGGCCGATGGTGTATTGCAATATATACAATGAAAAGCTGGGTTTCTGACATAATTTCAATCGTTTTGTTGACGCGGAAGTGCTTTTTGGTGGCCAAAAATACTATTGTTCCCTTTATTTAAACCTAAATCAGTATTTTTTTACACTTGAAGGTTTGTACAGCGGGGATTTCGGTACCGGCGCGGGTTTATGTGCTTGTTAAGAATTACCGAAATCCCCGCTAAGAGGCAACATATGCTGATTTATGCTTTGATTAAACATTGATAACTAAATTGCAAAAGTGTATAGCATATTGTAAATAAGGTAGTACGATATCATTTGTTTCATCAGATTTGTTTGGAAAATACTTTCTGAAGACTTATTATTACTATGTCATGTTATATTTACATATACTTTTGTGTAACCAATGTTTTAAATGTACATTTTACCTTTTTTACATTCGTTTACACATTTTTCACATTAATAAACTATTTAATAATGGAAAAAATATTCTGATAAGAGTGTTTAAATGATTAACACTAATATGATTGTGTACAAATCAACATTAATGCAAAGCCAAAACCCAAACATAATGACATATAGACCCTTTAAGGCGTAATATGGGGGATTGGCGTAAACATGGGTGATTTCGGCTCTGGGCGAACGAATGTAGCAGTACCGAAATCCCCGCTAATTATTTTCCAAAAGAAGTAACCGAATGGGAGATAATACATGTCACTGGTTGCTAATGAAAAAAAACACTATAATAATTTTGTTGACACTTGAAGGTTTGTACAGAAGGATTTCGGTACCGGCGCGCGTTTAAGTTCTAGTGTAGAATTACCGAAATCCCCACTGAGAGGCAACTTAATGCTGTCAATAGTGCTTAATAATTAAAATTAATATCATTTTTTTGCACCTTAACATTCATGTGAAGTCAAAAACCATTCATACCGATGACCAATTGACCCTTTAAGGCGTAATTATGGGGATTTCGGTACTAGGCGGGCGAATGTAGAATTACCGAAATCCCCTTTTCATCATCGCACATTAGTGTAACATAAATTTTAACACAATATATGTAGGGAAACTCATATGATTCGCGTAATGTGAAAATGATTATTATGCTATAATTCGACCACGAAACTTGACGTGACTTAATACCGGACATTATGGAATGGAGCTACGCTGGCCGTATTTGACATAAGACCCATTTTCGCATATTATCTTATCAATGCTTATATGAATTTGATTGCTATAATCTAATGCGTATTCGACACGGAATTATTGTCAAGGTTTTTCATTTTGTCAATATTTATCATAGCAGGGGACATTGCTGACATCAATATGGATACTGTTTTCATTTTCTGTCGAGAAATGATATGACTTATTATCAAGATTATTTTATAGTACGATAGCGTTCTCTACACATGTGAGATTTATTTGTACTGGTAAATTGCTCTTATACTCACCATTCGGACTCGACGATCGGCTCGAATAAAAATGTTAGTCGCTTAAAAGTACAAATTCATCATATTGAGCACGATTATTATTATTATTATTATTATTATTATTATTATTATTATTATTATTATTATTATATAGCTTTTAGAAACTTATACCTTAAAAAAATCCCATTTGAAAAAGAATCCCATGGGAAAAAAAATCCCATTGGACAAAAAATCCCATGAGAAAAAAAATCCCATGGGATTTTTTCACTTTTTTTTACACACGATTTAACGCGTTGAAATCGCGAGAAATGCTCATCATTTGTTAAAAGGTAGTGTTTCTGAATGTTACATGAATAAATCTCTAAAAATCAGAAAAAAATCCCATGGGATTTTTTTTTCCCATAAAAAAATGGGATTTTTTTTCTATCAAAGTAAATTGAACGAAAATAAGCACAAATGCTTTAACAATGCTTAAAATCGATAACTAAGCACAAACGAACGTGTTTTATGTTTTTGAAAATCCCATGGGATTTTTTCTCCCATAAAAAAAGCTGGAGAAAAATCCCATGGGAAAAACCGTTATTCCCATGGGATAATGAAAAATCCCATGGGATAATACAAAAATCCCATGGGAACCCCAACTTTGCAAATAAAGTTCATAGTGAAGAAAACGCATTAAACAAGCAAAAATAACCAATTATTAATCACAAGTTAGACTTTTATCTTATACTTTATCACAAATAAGCAAACCTTCAAGAAAAAGGGTACTTAAGTTTGCGAAATTTCGGTTTCGCAAAGTTTTTCCGGTGGCCGTTATACATGAGTACATATTATTCATTACGTCACTTTAAATTCAATAACATTACTTTTATTGGATTTACACCAAGCCAACCATCAACTAAATTAACATCAATGGCCAAGGGACGCCATTAAACTTGTCAAATTACAACATAAGTCAAACAATATTATACGTGATAATTGCCTCTGGACAAAAAGGTGTTGCGTTTCATATTTCATATGTGTTTCAACAAGTGAATAAATTTGTAACAAGATAACAGAAAGGCAAAAAGTAGAAATGATGCTTACCTGATCGACAATTTTAGGGCAATGTATTCTTTAAGGAATCACAACAAATGAAGTACAAAGATTGGAATCAAATTTCTGGCCTGAGGCTTCCTTTTTGTCAATAGTGCTACACATTGAATATGTGAAAAAAACAAGAAAACCTTTTTCTCTGATGAAGAGTTTTAGGAGTGCATACAAAGATTGGTTTTAACCATCTGACATTATAGTGTTTGTTTGACAATCTAATTAAAATCAACTGAATTAATTCAATGTCTAGGGTAGAAAGTTTTGGAAAATTTGATTAGGAAACATGTTATGTGGAAAAAATGTTTAATTCAAACTATCAACAAGAGCTTGTAACAGTAGTGCCAAATCCCCGCCGAAATGTGTTTACTTGTATGACAACATTTGTTTTAGAGAGTAGAATAATATTTGTAAAACATGGCACCTGTGTCATCTATTTATATTACAAGGATCAATTAGTTATATAGTGTTGGAAGTTTACTGTAGAGAATAAAATATATGGAAATGAAAGAAAGGGAGGCTATTCAAAACCGAAGACTAAACACGGTTACTGCTCTTAATCACCGTACTTTTCCTTAAACGCATCTATTCATTTTACAGTGAATACTTCAGTGTTCAAATTAAAATATTACTGTGAAATTAAATAAAGGGCGATATTCAAAATTGAGAAACTAAAATATTTACTATGAAGTAAAATTAAATATAATTTAAAATTATCAATAATATAAATATAAAAAATAAATAAAGGGAGATAATTCAAAAACTACGGCCGAAAGAGTTATTGTTAATGTTCACTGCACTTTTCTTAGTTACCATCTGTTTTTATTTCTAGTTTCAAGTAAATCCCTTCAGTAGATATATAGTAATGCTCCACTTAAATTTACTTTGAAATTCAATAAAGGGAGATAATTAAAAAAAACTAAGGTAGATAGAATAATGGTTCTTAGTAACTGCACTTCTCCTACTTGCCATTTATTTATATTTCAAGTTTCAAGTTAATCCCTTCAGTAGATTTTAAGTTATGCTCCGGACAAAAATGTACTTTCAAATTAAATAAAGGGAGATAATTAAAAAACTAAGGTCGATAGAGTTATGTTTTTTAGTCACTTCACTCCTCTTCTTGTCATCTGTTTATATTTCAAGTTTCAAGTAAATCCCTTTAGTAGGTTTTGAGTTATGCTCCGGACAAAAATTTAAATTAAATTAAGGGAATAAGTTCAAAAACTAAGATAGATAGAGTTATGGATCTTGCTCTCTGCACTTCTCCTACTTGCCATCGGTTTATATTTCAAGTTTCAAGTAAATCCCTTTAATAGATTTAGAGTTATTCTTCACAAAAAGTTACTTTAACATTAAATGAAGGGAGATATTTAAAAACTAAGGTAGATAGAGTTATGCTTCTAAGTCACTGCACTTCTCCTACTTGCCATCAGTTTACATTTCAAGTTTCAAGTAAATCTCTTTAGTAGATTTAAAGTTATGATCCGGAAACAAATTTGCTTTGAAATTATATAAAGGGAGATGATTCAAAAACTAAGGTGAATAGAGTTATTGTTCTTGGTCACTGCACTTTTCATAGTTGCCATCTGTTTATATTCTAAGTTTCAAGTAAATCCATTGAATAGATTTGGGGTTATGCTCTGGACAATGTTTCGGACGAACAGACGGACGGACGGACACTATTACTATATCCCCTGCGAAAAATGTAAGTGCTTTTTATGATTTATTGATAGATCTTTCTTAATAGCATTTTGCAATAACTTTTCGTTTTTGTTAGTAAAGTGACAATATGCATTATATATTGTACATATATAACCTTGATAAATTAATGTGTTGTGGAATCTAAATATTAAAATTGACAACTATTCATTGTATATATTTAAAACAATAACATAAAATCCATACATTTGAATTTATGCACCTTGTCTTTCTTTATATTTAGTAAAGAGCATAAATCTTATTCATTGTAAATGGTATCATAAGTGTTGTTCACAAATGTGTGCATTTAAATGAGAAGGTTTTGAACTTAAACATTTCACTGCGTCTTTTGAAATGAGAAAGTATTTTAAATGTCATGCAAGATATCATCATCACATGTATTTGAATAATTATTGATGAACATAATTATAAAAAAGCTCTATTATTTGTCAGATTACAATTTATTATAAGGCCTGCGTGAAGTCCAAGGACAATAACATTGCTAAAAATCAATTGACTGGAAAGAAGCTCACACTTCATCTGTAAGTCATGACGGTTGACTCTCATACCAAAAAAACAGCTAAATATCTCAAAAAGATTCGTAAGAAACCTCCAGAAAACATTTATTAAAGAGAAAAATAGTTCAAGGCCTATTATAAAACTTCACAAAACCTCAATGGAAAGGAACGAATCTCACATTTCATCTGTTATGCCTCAGTCACAAATAATCCGGTCGCCGGCAAAAGTGTTCGATCTCCAGGCATCGGGAAGACTGGAGCCGGTCGCCGTCCGATGAGTGACACAAACTCTGCCCTTGAAGGGCGCGGGATGAGCATCGGTCGATGATTGATCGGCATCGGACAGTTTGAGAACAGCTTTTGGGTGGAACGTAATAATGTAAATTGGACGACAACCGGCCGATGTTTGAACGGCTATCGTCGCGATATCGACGTAGCGCCGCAAGAGAGCTGGCATGTTTTATTTTTTAACAGATCAGAATAAATATTTTATTCACTTTAGCATTATACAGCTTATCGTGATCAATATATAAAACACGCATACATGCCTGAAAAATATAGTGCATGTTATAAAGATAATAATAAATTACTCGTGAGTGTTGTGTGTTTATGTACACACTGAATTGAGTATTTATACTCAACGCTATATAAACAACAAAAACACAGCCAAAAAATCACATTTATTTCATAATAATTTCATAATACAACAAAAATGTTAACAAAAAAACTGCGTAAACAGATAAAAACACAAATAATAAACGTTGCGTTTAACAAAAATAAAATTATTTTCCTAAAGCTTTTAATACAGTTAATTGCTAACTTCCGAAGGGTACCTTTTTAATTACTATTTAAGAATTTCAAAAATGTATGCATACTTGGTCTTATTGAATAGTGTTTTGATATGTATTTGGAGCTTTCTTCTATTAAAATGGACATCTAAATAAAACGTGATATTCGTTTTTTAAATCGTTTAGATTACATAAAGTACACATTTTGTCATTTCTGATAATAGGAAAATGTCTACCAGTTTCAAATAGCAGATTATGTGACGTTAGACACATTTTAGCAATGATGTTTCTATGTTTTCTAATGTCAATGACATCTAAAATAACAAAATACACATATCTTTTAAATACAGGTTTAAGTTCTTTATAAAAAAATAATGAAGTTTATGAATCAACATATAATGTAACTCTCCACTCAGATACATACTAATCTTTGATTCTAGTCTTTAACAAAGGAATAACACTTTCAATTATAACTGACTAAGGAAACAACCATACATCTGTAAATCCTGTTTGGTTAAAAAATTTGCGTACTTGAATGGACCAATTAACAGTGTTATTTCGTGTAACAATTTTTAATCTTTGCATATTAATGACAGGAGTAAGAATTTGACGGGCAACGGCCGGGCTTCTTGCGAGCATCGGACGTACTCTGCAAGGTACGCGTGTCGTGCGTCCTGGAAAATGGTATATATATATATATAGTCCATAGACTTTCAATTGCATACTGTATTTGGGTCATTAACGTAGCGCATTGAGTCACGAGGCTAAGGGAGAGGCAAGCAATAACCAGACACCGCCTCCACATTGTAGTTGCTGCTATGGTAATGGTAGAGGAATTCGAAGAACCAAAGCAACGTAAAAGACGATGATGGGTCAAGCCTTGGATTCAGAAACGATCCCTTTACGGGCAATAGAGACCCTTTTGCATGAACTGCGTCTCGAGAACCCTGTCGATTGTGGGGCTTATTTGGGGCACAAGCCAGAGTTGTTTGAAGAATTATGTACAAGAGTCGGGCCCCGAATTCGAAGTAATTTAGAAAGAGCATTAGTTTTCTGACACACTTATTGATGTACTTATATACCTCTACCATATTCACACTAAAGACCGAATGATCCCGAGTGTCATTCGAGTTAAAATTTAAAGTGCATTCGGGACAATGTAGAATAAATTTGTAATTTTCCTATGCATTCTGCGCGCATTCGTATCAACTTGTGCCTTTATCTATGCTCTGTTATTTTTGTCAAAATAACGTTATCAATCTACCGAATTAGGTTTGTTTGTTTGCAAATACAGCGCCAAGTACCTAAAGTGAACAAGAAATGAGTTTGTCAGAAACACAATTCCCCAACTGCGCCGCTTTGAAGCCATATATTTGACCTTTGACATTGAAGGATGACCTTGACAATGACACTTCACCACTCAAAAATGTGCAGCTCCATGAGATACACATGCATGCCAAATATCAAGTTGCTATCTTCAATATTGCAAAAGTTATTTCAAAAGTTTAACCAAGGTTAAAGTTTTCCACAGAGTTACAGACAGACAGACAGGCCATAAACAATATAGCCCTGATCATTCGATCCAGGGACATACAAATTGTTATGTCGTGAGAATGCGGAATAACAAAGCGCGGATTTTAAGATTGACTTCGACCATAACATTTTAGAGAGATTATTTTAAACGCCGTATACATTTTTGTGTTTTCTGTAGACGGCCTCGTCTGAGCATTGGCGAAAAGCTGGCCATCACCTTCTGCTTCTTGTCCACAGGCAACTCTTACCATTCACTGACGTTTTATTTTCGAGTGACCCACAACACGATATCCAGGTTTGAGCCGTCTGTGTGTCGTGCAATCGTGGAAAAATTAAAGCACGAAGTATTTAGTAAACCATCAACCACTGAAGAATTGCGTGAAGTGAAAGCGGTGTTTAAAGAACTGTGGAACAATCCACACTGCTATGGAGCAATCGACGGGAAGCATGTGGCCATCAAGAAGCCGAAAGACAGTGGATCCCTCTTTACAATTATATGGGCTTTTTTTCGATCGTTTTGTTCGCAGTTACCGACGCTCAGTACAAGTTATTGTGTGCGAAGATTGGTTCACGTGACCCCAACTCAGACTGTAGTATTTTCAACGAGTGTCAGCTGCAAAATGCCATTGAAAACAAAACAAGGTTTCCCGGAGCCATATTATATGCCTCATGACGACCTGAACATGCCCTCCTTCTGTGTGGGTGACGACGCGTTTCCTCTTCGCACATACATGATAAAACCCTACGCAAATTGGTACTCAAAGTGGAAGAACGTATATATAACTAAAGGACATCAAGAGTGCGCAGGTTCATTGAAAACGCCTTTGGCATTCTCGCAATGAGGTTGCGCTGCCTACTTTGTAAATTAGGCGTTGTTCCGGACACTGCCATCGTGATCACACAGTGCTGTCTGGTGCTCTACAACCTTATGAGGATGATGTATCTAAACCTTCAAAACGTTGGTGTTGATCAAGAGGATGATGACCATCAACTGATTCCGGGGGCTTGAAGAAACAATGCCAACATGCAAAAAGTGGATGAAGAGGGTAGAGAAAAGTGTTCGCCACCATTTTAGCGAAAGTGTCAAAAAATACTTTACTTTAGATCTAATCCTATTGGATCACCAAATTCTTTGAGGAGCTAATTTTTCCCTTAGCCCTTTTTTTGTAATCCTTGTGGGTCAGGTCATAAAAGAGAGTGTTGTCTTCAAAGAACTTGGCAATTGCTTCAGTTTGCTCAAGATTTATCTGTGGCTGCGACGGCTCTTCTTTCCGCTGGTCATGCTGTCCATCATCGGGCTGATCTTCTGTTTGAGGAGGTGGCTTTTGTCGTGCTGCGACCTTTCTATTTGGCATCTTGACTTGACAATGGAGGTGTTTGGCGCTTAATCTACCCGCGTGAACTGTCCACATGTATTAACTGCAATCCTTCGGTCTCATTACGAGCTCTGCCTAGTGTCCGTAAGTCATCGTGCAAAGGCCTTCCGGCAATCAAACAGTCGCCGGCCGATGTATGTGTCTCTGTGAAGTACCTTGATTTTTGTATATACACGTACAATGACGGGCCATCGCCTAACGATAACTGTGCTTTGATCATCCGATCTTTTTGTACGACCTCAATTCGATTCCGTCCCGGGCTACGTTGTCCGCTGATCGGACGCCGATCGGTCTCTATTTGTGACTGAGGCATAAGTCATGTAGGATGACTCCCTTACCAAAAATCAGCTAAAATTTGAAGAGTTTCAACATCTGGAAAACAGTTATAATAGAGAAAATTGCAAAGGCCAAGGCCCATAACTTCATCAAAAATCAATGGACCAGAACAAAACTCACATGTCATCTGTATGTCATGTAGGTAGACTCACATACCAAATTCAGCGACATTTCTCAAATGTTCCAAATAAAACCCTCCAGAAAACGGTTATTTATATAGAGAAAATGTGTACGTCCACGGCCCATAACTTTGCCAAAATTCAAAATGGACATTTTATCTGTAAGTCATGTAGATAGACTTACATACAAAAAATCAGGTAAATATCTGAAAGCGTTTCGTAAAAAACAAACTCGGGAAAGGATTTTTTTTCGAAAGCCAAGGCCCATAATTTCGCAGAAAAATCAATGGACCGGAAACAAAACTCACACTTCGTTTGTGCGCCATGTAGGTTACAAGATTCGCATACCAAAATGCAGCTCAATAAATGATGGTGCTGCGTAAAAAAACCTCCGGAAAAAATGTTATTAAAGAGAAAATGTCTAAGCCCAAGGCCCTTAAAGGTCCAGTGCCGATTTTATAACGAAAAATGCTATTTCATAAATTTGTGTATTCTAAAACGAGTGGTATCATCAAGAGAAATGGTAACAAATATTAAAATACTAAAACCGATGATTTTGTTTACCATAAACCGCCCGGTATTTCCGCCACATATTTTGGCTGTGACATCACATGCACTCAACACACACGCACTCAACGCTCATGACACGGAAACTTGTCCATTGATATTACGGATCGAAGCGTGAACACTTCGCGCTTTATGTCAACATTGACACTCAATATTGTGCTATGTTAATACAGTTCTTTTTATACAAGTTTTATAAAAAACGTGTGCTTTTTCTGTGTGTGTGTTTTGCACGACAATCGTTATTCTACTGTTAGTGTATTTTTTTTCGGGTGCAAAAATCGTGCGGAAAGGGAAACAAGGGTCTATTCGGTTTTGCCAAGGATGATGTTACTCGTGAGAAATGGATTAATAATATATTATACGCATTAATGTATTAACGGCTTAGTTACACAAATGATTTACAACCCTGCTCTTATTATTAAGAACTAATAGGTTTATCAGTGGAACAGCGAAATACAAAATGACAAATACATTTTATTTGATAAATAAACAAACAAAGCTACAGGTAAATAACAGCAAAGTATCAAACATAACATTCTTGTTCTGATATTGATCTCAAATAAATTACTGTCTATTACACATATTATAAAAAGCCATTTTAAAATGGAATTGGAATGGTATTACTTAAAATAGTAATATTATTTACTAACATTATCCATTATGTTATATTGAAATATTCAGATAAAAATGTAAATTGAGGAGGGTTTGTGCAAATTGTAATTATTAGTACAATTTATTAATTTCATCAACAATAACAGCTTGGCATTCTCTGTAATGGGTATCCGAACAATCGCTCCCACAGACAATCGATCTAACGCTTAGTTTGACAGGGCGGACGTTCGCTCTTATATAATTTGACACCACGGCCATTGTTTCATACAATTAGATGCAAAACCTTAAAACAAAGTATTCGCCGATCAAAGGTTAACACCCATAATTAGCGTGTTCTGTTCTTTGTTCTGTTCGGTTAACACCTATAATTAGCCGAAAATTAAATTTACTTTGTGCGTATTATCATTAATACAAGTTGAACAATATTTCAACTTCTTAAACGGTTTATGTAAACAATGTAACGATCTAGAAGATCACTTTCATTTTTTACTCGAATGTCCAGTTTTTAATAGCCTCAGACAACAATATATACATAGACAATGATTGATTTCTAAGTTTCTTATGTTTCAAGAATGTCCATGGCTAACAGTCAAATTGACCCCAATTACCATTGCTGTGTATTAGTCCATACAGAGTGTCATGGAGTTTATGGCTATTTGGCTGATGAAATGTGACTTATCTGTGGATATATCACAGTTGATTATTGCAGACACAGCATGATTTTAGATTAGGGATTAGCATACCCCCAATTATATCAACAAACAATCATAAAATGTATTACTATCAGACGAGTGGTTAGCTAACCAAGGGGTGCAGCTCCATGTCATTATCATGTGATTCTAACGGAAGTTGTATTTATCAATGAATTAATATAATTGTTTACACTTAAACTCTTTTATTATAACTGGAAACAATGTTTTAAATTAAAATTCATGTCATTAGAAATACTAACATTCCTTCCCATTCAGAACCGGTGCAAGTATCCGCTCTATTTTTTTATTATTAACCAGTGCTTTGTGTAACCAAGTCATATTCAACAAGCTTGTACTGTAGAATAACAATCAAAAAATTATTTTTCCCCCGACACGTGCATGAAACACAGTTATGTATTTCTAATCCGTGTTCCTAACACGATGGTTATCTTGAGCATTGACAAAATAAACCTCGCTGTCCGAGTCAAAATCATAAAAAATCTGACGAACTGTCGCTTAATTCTGACTCTTACATGCATGGTTGAACGGAAAACTCATCATAATCTCTATTTTCCATTTTCCATCAATTTGTCTAACTAATGTTTCGAGAGATAATACATCCGTTCGAGAGATAATTCATCCGAAGCTTTATAGTGCCGGTTCATTATTGAGTGCATGTGAAGTCACTCCCGGTTTGAATGAAAATGGCGAGAACATCGGAATGTGTGAAAAATTGCGACTTTGTTCTATTCGTTCTCGCTTATAACACCGTATTTGAAATGAAGTGAGGTGCGAAATAGTTAAGATATGCACTAAATTCGATAAATAAAGGTGTATTACGTGTTTTTTTAAATCGCGGCACGTGAACTTTAACTTTAAAAACATCAATGGACTGGAAAAAAAAGCATACTTCATCTGTAGTTCATGTGAGAAGTGATTATTTTCCCTCTGCGTCCTTTACGCAAAGCAAGTGCCGTAGACACAAAGTTTTAGAATATGTGCATTTGCAGGATGCATGGTTTGTTTCAAGTGGCAAGTCGGTCCCAAAACGCATTAGTTGTATTGCACTTTCCATATGGCTTAAAATGTGTGTTTACACGGTCTTCCGTCAAATATTACACCACTCGTAATAATCACATAATCGATTGCCTTGGGCCAACGAAATTCATCGTGATTACACAATCTCCACGCAGAGTTGTCGTTCCTTGCTCTCACATACAACTCTGCGAAAGGCTCAGCCCTCCATTTTGTCTATAAAATAGATAAAACCGAACAAACGCATTCAACGTATATTTGATTGGATATTTAAGATCGCATGCATTAAATTAAGAAATATGACTTTTAAATGTACGATAAATCGTACAAAAACTTGCGAGTTTTAATGCAACTCTTTGGAACTAATTTATTGCCCATTTACGCAGATGGAATCATTCCACGCACTTCACAAATGTAAACAATATTTGTTTGAGTGACGTTAGGAATTGCTTCGACGTGTGTCCGTTTGTTGGTTTCTCAACATAAACAAACCATATCAATTTTATAATAATGAATTAAGACTGATATAAGATATCATGGTATGAGATGGTTTTCTTAAATGCAGTGAATGCAATGTAATCGTCGTGCAAGAGATTGTTTAGTATTCTGTAACCTCAATGATGAACGCTTGGAATGATCATGACATAAATGAGACGCTTTCATAACAATAGTCCGTTCTGAGCCCAACACAGAGGTGAATGTAATGTAACCGTCGTGCAAGAGATTGCGTGATTACACTGAGAAGGGGTAAGCGGTGCAGGAGTAAATATTCACATTTGACAAAGCGCATTGTTCGTGACGTCAGCGAAACTCCGTCTGCAACAATGGGTCTTAAGTGGAAACATAACAGCAAAAGCCAGTTTACTTTTTTTCAAAGAGATGCAAGTTCTATCGCATCTATATCATCAACCACCGTTACAAGTGAGGACTCAAATTAAGACATTCATCCAAAAAAGCTAGACATTCTTATAGATCCGTAGAAACAGTTAAGCTTGCTGGCCTTTGATGATGAATCCAAGCGTATGCACTACCAATTGTGCATGGATTCTAAAAGACAGGATACTGTATTAATTGGTGAAATAGACTTGAATACAGACAATTAACCAACAGTTACCTGACATAAGCGTTGTTCCGGCAAATTAAATACCTGGTTACTGCTTCTCATTTGTTTTAGTGTTTTTTTGCGAAATTCATCAATACAAAGTGTATAATACTTGGGACTCGCAATTTTAGTTTTGGACTCAGTAATTTCTAGTCCAGAGAGTCCGAGGACTCGCATATGTAAAATTGTAAACAAATTACTGTGTAGGTAGACTCACATAACAAAATCAGCTTAATATCTGAAAGCATTACATACAAAACTTCGGAAAATGGATTACCGGACCGACGGAGAGACGGACAGACAGTGTGATTCATCTATGCCACCCTTACCAGATAACATAAAAAGAAGTAATTTTCAATTGTTTTATTTAATTTAAGCTGCCTTTCCTAACCTTTCTAGCATGTACAGCAACAACATTTCCAATGCACCAGGACCATTGTCGAACTAGCCAATACACATTTGAAAAAAATTCCTCCATTTTATGAAGGAAGACAAAAAGAAGACAACAATTTTAATTTGGGGCTAACATAGAATGTTGACATTCTGAAAAAATACCATAAGTAGGTGAAATGAGGTCGGGTTATGTGGGGTGTTGTCAGGTGTTGAAACTGATCAAATACATCATCCATGCGAGTATCAAAGCTTTGCAGCAAGTGGTATTGATATACAATTAAATGATTCAGTTAGGGTTATTAGCGAATATGGTCTTATTTAATCAGTCAAAGATCTATAAAAACAAAGATTTGTGTTAACGCGCCCAATCCATGCGACTCCCAAAGCTTCAGTAACAAGATAAACCTAGTCGTATATTCATCATTAATGTAGGTGAATATAAACTGTTTTCATGATTGTTTTTTGAATATTTGTATCAGTTATTTGGAAATCGACAAAACGATTTTTAGCTTATCTTTACATGTGCAGACATGTGGTGTCATACTGATAGGCATACCAAATAACATTTTTTACTCCACTTTGTGGAGATTTTATCCATTTCTTTATTTTCCAAAAGATCATAAATCCGAGAAAACGGGTTGCTTCCCATTGCATTATAATTAATAACCTTATTGGCATGATAAAACAGAAATGTAAATCTGCTGTTTTACAAAAGAATATCATTTAGTTATAAAAATTATTTGAAAATTATTATTTTGTGTGTATGACAACTTTATATAACAAATAATGTAAACTACATTTGTATTGATGTTGAAAAATTGTTAGCCCTATAGTAAACACGTTTTGAAATACAGAATAAACAATGTGTATGGTGGCATAGGGTAAAGTTATTGATTTTGATCGACTACTGTCATAGAACAATACAGCTGTAGTAACACTAGATTAATTACGGTGCAATTATATTTGTAGACATTATTACATTTTGCATGCTGGGTTATTTTGGATGATTACCAACACTTTACATTTAATGAATATAAAATATATTCATTACTGTCACTATGCAATGGAGCTATTTTTATTTATCAAAGGACACATGCATATTAGAATAATCATGCAAAATACCAAATTAAATTAAACTCAACAATAATAAATAATTACTGTTGATATGCAGGTAGCATTATGGTCTATCATAAGGTGTCAGATGCAATATGGATCAGGGTATCTGATGAACAGAGTAGCAACTATGGTTTTATGATAAAGTGAAAACATTTCAAATGAAAGTAAAAATAACCAAAAAATTCAAAACAAATGTATCATGTAGAAGGATAGAAGTTACAACAAAAGAAAATGTGATATGGTGATTAAAAATTGGGAGGTCATGAAGCATTATGTATTTTTGGCAGGATAATATTATGTCTACCAGAGTATCTGCTGCATATAAATATTGCAGGAATGTAGGTAAAAACTCATCTAAGCCAGCAAAGCAAAAATATCCAACAGAAACACATATTCCTATGAAAACACTCACATCTCCTTAGTACAAGAAGGTGATTTTAACATTATGTATATTATAAATTAATGTCTGTCCATGAAACTGTCAGAAAAGCCTTTTAGTGACCATCAAGTCAACTCCGAAATATGTAGCAGAACCAAACCATTGACTGAAGTAAGTTACATTTTGAAAGGGTGACTAGTGGGTCACTGGGAAAAAAGGCTACCACATATTAACCCTTTCCGACTCAAAGGCAAAGTGAAAATGGCTATGTGCAAACAGCATTAAACCAGAACAGCCTGCGAGTTACTAGCAGTCTTTTCAGGTTTTATGTTGGTTTCTGCGCATCAATATCTAAGGGTTGGAAATGAAGCCTTAAACATTTGAATCTAGTAAGAAAGGTCTTTAATTAAATTTAACTTTCTAAGGGACTACAACTGCGTCAAAATACGTATCTAAGTGGTAATGGGTTAATTCAACAATTGAATTAACTGAATTATTCATAGGGTTTAAAAAAACAACAAACACCACAATTTGCATTTTGTGTTTTATGAAAATGCAAGGACACTTGTAAAAGCTCAAGAATTGTTGGTTCCGTTAAAAGCCCCATTACTACTTAAAATCAACGAAAATTTCGTACATGTTTTCATAAAATAAAGTTAAACAATTAAAAATCAGTGTTCCATTTGGCAATGGCCGAAATTTCAACGCCAAATGTGGTCTGGCAAGATAGATATTTGTAGATACGAAATGCTCGTTTGTATTATTGTTTTGCATATTTAATTCCATTTTCATTTCTCGCAACGATATCTTTTCATACGACACATGAACACTAACATGGAACCATGTTAGTGTTCGTGTGTCGTATTAATAGATATATTCGCTGGAAATTAAAATGGAATTGTGTCAAATATATATAAAAACGAGCATTTTGTATCTACAAAAATCTATGTTATCATACCACATCTAGCGTTGAAATTGTAGCTTTTGCTAAAAGGAACACTGATTGTTTAGGTGTTAACTTTAATTTACGAAATAGTTTACGTAAAGTTCGTTGATTTTGAGCGTTATAGAGGTTTAAATTGAGCTGGGCACCCTAACATTAATTAACCCAATCTACTGTTGTAATTTTCACAATTTTTATTAATTTCTTGATAAATGCAACTAAAAAGATCAAACAAAGTTTATCTTAGCAAGTTAACTATTCCATTTATTCTTTATATGTTACCATTGATTACATTTCTTCTTCTGTAATGGACAAAACCTGTGCCAAATGCAACATTTTAATTAGCCTAAATGCTTTGCATATTAATGAGAGAATGCATTCATGCCTGTAAGACCGACATTTTTTATTCAAGAACATTATCATGCTTATATTGATAATCCGTACATAATGAAGGTAAAATCGCTTTTTTTCCAAGTTTAACCTTTTTGTCTCAAACTTTAAGACTTTATTGAGCAAATTTGAAGAATTAAATTAGTTATGGCCAAATAAGGAACACCATAATTATCTGCGTTGAAAGCACACAGTTAAGTTCTGTCAACAGATTTGTATTTTTCCTTAAAATAATACTAATATAAAATTTATAAACAAACAATACCAGTTTTCATGCATATAATAACTTCTTTTTAACAAATCTGTTTCATCTTAAAATTTTATAAAGTTTCCCAAATGTTTTCTCCAGCAGTGTTCCAGCTAGGAATTGAAAAGGGCAGGGGGGGCTATTTGCCCAGTGGGCATCAAACGTTTTGCGAACGTTTCTGCAACGTACTTTTTAGGTCGCAACGTCGGCGACCATTACCGAACGTTGCCACAACGTTGCATAAAATCACCCAAACGTTTCATCAAACGTTGCAGTTTGGTTGTCACAATGGTGTATATTAACGTTTTCACGACGTTTTTTTCCAACGTTGCTACAAGGTTGTATTTAGGTTGCATTCAAACGTTGCAGTTTGGTTGTCACAATGGTGTATATGAAAGTTTTCCCGACGTTGTTTTTCCCAACGTTGCTGCAACGTTGTATTTAGGCTGCATTCAAATGTTGCAGTTTGGTTGTCACAATGGTGTATATGAAAGTTTTCCCGACGTTTTTTTCCAACTTTGCTGCAACGTTGTATTTAGGTTGCATTCAAACGTTGAAGTTTGGTTGTCACAATGGTCTATAAGAAAGTTTTCCCGACGTTTTTTTCCAACGTTGCAGCAACGTTGTATTTAGGTTGCATTCAAACGTTGAAGTTTGGTTGTCACATTGGTCTATTAGAAAGTTTTCCCGACGTTTTTTTTCAAACGTTGCTGCAACGTTGTATTTAGGTTGCATTCAAACGTTGCAGTTTGGTTGTCACAATGGTGTATATGAAAGTTTTCCCGACGTTTTTTTCCAACGTTGCTGCAACGTTGTATTTAGGTTGCATTCAAACGTAGTATTTTTTAATTCTTTTTTAAATAATATAAAACTAAAAACTATTTACTGCCAACCGCCCTTTCGAGTATTATCGGCAGATATGCACACTGTCGAGTCCGTTTCATAGAAAGAACAAGTACTTGGTGTCTATAGAGGGGATAGAAACGCTCCCCGAGTAGGAATCGTACTTTATAATAATACAGTTCATGCATAGCATCAATGAAAGTATGATTTCTTGTAAATTTTAGAAATTCAATTTTTTTTAATTTTACAAATCAATTGCTTAAACTTAAAGATGCTAAAGATGAACTTTAACTCAAAATCGCCGGATAAAATATATTGTTTAAGTTGTATTATGCATTAAAATGGTAGAATCTAGTTTCAAAGTTTCAACCAAAAATAAATAGTCAACATTCTGTCTAAAACTTTCAACAGTCGCCGTGGTAAAGTGGATGAGGTGTCCGCCTAGCGATCGGGAGTTGGTGGGTTCGATTCCCAGGCGGTCTTTCTCGGCCTGAAAATGTTTTCATCTTTTGCTAATGAACATCAACCCAACTATTTGATTAAAAACACAAAGTTCACTGAATACTATAGATTCTGATTTCAACTTAAAATTGACCTTATACTCCATTAAGAACTAATTAATTTTTAGACAAAAGCAGTACTGATAGGTGTACTGTCAAGATAGCTTGCTTGTACTTAAATCTTAAGGTAGTGTTGCCTAATATTGCTTTTACCGGTAAGACAAATAAAACGCACTTAATGTAGTATTCCCTTGTTTTTAGTTGTAATGCGCAAAGTCATAACATAACGTTTATTCAAAACAAGCTGAAGTATTGCATGTAAAACCAGATAAAAGAAGGGCTGCGAAATAAGACAAAATCTCGAAAGTGTGACATTGGTGTTTCTAATTTATTATCCATATTTTGTCTTAGTCCAAAAGTAGATCAAAGTCAAGGCCAAAATGAGGTCATTGTGTGAAGGTTCTGTTAAGCGTTTTCATAAAAGAATCCATGCATATATCAAAGACATGTGGCATGAGGTATTTGATGCTGGACAAAATGTGACATTTTTTAAACCAGGAATGTGCACCTGTTAAATAAGCTCAAAGAAAGGTGATTGGAAATCAAAAATGAGGTCAGTTAATGTGGGTGTGTTGATAGTTTTAAAAGACATAATACACGCAAGTTTAAAACTTTGTAGCAAGCAGTATTGTTGTTTTATGAAACGTGTCATTTGGGAATACCAAAGTGTTTGGATTTTCTGAAATTCCAATGTAGGTCAATGTCAAGATCAAATGAGGTGGTTACGTTGATGACTTCCAATGACATAATTTATCAAATGTATAAATGGTTTGTATAAATAATTATTGATGTTAAATGAAACTTTCCATTCAGGGTTAACCTTCTACACGTGGAGAGGCCAGTCACAATATGTCTCGTTTATCAGTAGTTATCAAGGCATAAAAATCATAATTAAAAAAATGAAAGAAGGAAAATAGGAATTTTTGCACAAAGCATTTCCTCTCATAATTATCTGACAATACAGGAAAGAGATTTTGACTACATTATTTGACACAAAGAGACACTGACTTCTACAATTAACAGTCTAAAGAAGTCTCTGGAACGGACGCATTCGCAACAAGAAATCTGTATATGGTACAACACAGCTTTTGTACACTTAAATCATCAAGAGTCACATTAGGAGTAAGCTCACATTTTTTTATACTCTGTCACAGTTTGCATGTTTTTGTTCTTTCAATGTATTACACATGTATTTTGACTTAAATATTTATAAGAACCCACATAGCAGTCAAAATGAGTATTAAAGCCAACATAAAAACGAGTTACACTTTGTCCCACCATGTAGTGGTTGGCAAGTTGTTTTCCAGGTGAAATACTATTTTATTTTGATACGGATCTCAGTAAAGTCGAAATTAAGTGTGAAACTTTGCATCTTTTCATCTGCGGCTCTTTGCCAGTTTGCATATGTAACCAAAACTCCAAAGCCAATGTAACATATGTGCATGCACATTAAACAAGCCGTATATTTTGGTACATTTAAAACTGTTTCTTTAATGTCGACATCAGTATTTTTCTAACCGTTTTCCTGAGTTATGGAACAAATGAAAACATGCTTAAGAAATAAAAAGAATTTGTAGTAGAATTCCAATAATTAATCTAATTAGCCAATAGTTCATAATAAAATAATAGATATATTAAAAGTCAAAGATTAAATGCTCAATAGAAAAAAATACCTAAGATGTGAAAAACATAGGGTAATGTTTATAAAGACGTCCAGATAGAATTTACGCACAATATCGCCCTTGTGTAGGTAGCCAACAAGGCGACATATCGTGTAATATATCGCGTGTCGCTTCGTGTATCGCGCAAAATATCGTGCGTCGCCTTGACTGTCGCGCAAAATATCGTGGATCGCTTCGTGTGTAATGACTCGCGTTTAAAGGGCGACGCAGGAGATACGAAGCGACGCACGATATTTTGCGCGACCCAAGCAATCATTTCATATTTGTCCGATATCGGCCCGACATCTATTCAAATATCGGCCCGACATAGGTATTTAATTCGGCCCGAGATCGGATGTGCAACACGGCTCGATGTCGGCCCGATATCGGTGATCCCGTTATTGAGCCAGCATGGTGCCGACATACTTTTAACCACTCCCCAGTCCCTGTCTAGCTTTAATTATTTGTAAAAGTTGTTGGTAGTGTTAAGGGCCTACCATTAAACCAGTTCATTAAATAAATGGAAGAAAACTTTCTTCAAACTTTATTTTATTTTTACATTCTATTCAACCAAACTGGAAAAATGCACTACTGACTTAACTGGAAATGTAAAATATTATACTTATTTATTACTCATTCCGACATTTTTATTATCATGGTGTAAAACGTATTAATATATACCATGACTATCGACAAATGTAAAACAAATTATTTAAACAGTCTGTAGAATTCAACTGGTACAGAATCTAAAAAAATAACATATATAAACAAACTGTTAATGACAAACCGACTGATTTTTCTTTAAAAAAAGACGAATTCAAAGGATTATAACAAGAATATATTGAAAAGTAACACATGTACAATTACAGCTATTACGGTAATAAAGGCTTAAAGGGGCCTTTTTCACAGATTTTGGCATGTTTTGAAGTTTGTAATTAAATGCTTTATATTGATAACTGTAAACATTAAAATTTAAAAGCTCCAGTAAAACATCAAAAATAAAATTTAAAAAAGGAAACCAAAGTAGCCGCAGCAGGCTCGAACCAGTGACCACCGGAATCCTGAAGTAAAAACGCATTAGCCAACTGAGCTATCCTGCCAAGCATACATAAGATGGGTATTTTATACGTTATATAAGCAATCTTCGTAGTTTCAAAGGTTTACTAACGACTCGCCCCCTTAACGACTCGCCCCATAACGACTCGCCCCACTTTTTATAACGACTCGCCCCACTTTTATAACGACTCGCCCCACATGTATAACGACTCGCCCCACATAGATAACGACTCGCCCCATCATTACTTATATGGTAGGATTTTTTATTTTATTTCGATTTTATTGTGTTTGAAGTCGGTAAAAACTGGTGGGGTATTAGAAAAATATCTTAAGATTTGGCAAATTAGAAGTTTGATGAAATTTGTTAAAATGCATTACTTTAACTTTCACCTTTTTCAGGAACTTTCAACAGAAACTGGAATACTGTATCGCATCCTGCATGATATGTTCAAGATTTCTACACCTGGAATTTTATCAACTCTTGCAATTAATATTATGCGTTACCACAGTAACATAACTATGTTTTTGCGTATATAATATATAACGACTCGCCCCATCATTTTTATTGTTACATTTTTAGCATCTATGTTAAATGTAAACAGTACAGATGAATAGAAAAAGAAATATATAAGAAAATCTTTTTTGTGTTGATGGTTTATTAGATACTTATGTATGTATATACAACATCAACAACAACTTATACAAATAGAAAGTTACGCAGTGTGTATAATAATATCATTACATTTAATTAATAAGAAAGGTTTACAAAAAGACAGTAATACATCAGTAATCAATATAATTATATCTTAATATTATCAACATTGAATTTATGAAAATGATTTTATTCAAACGTGTTATTCATAACAAATTTAAACACTATTTACACAAACAACAACAACAGCAACAACAACTATTTACACAGGTCCGTACATGGCTGAACACAAGTCCAGCAGCTGACTAGTTGAGATGGAACGCTCGTTTTATCTTTTCCACACTCCCCAGAGCTTCCCCTGTACCTGAAGTGTCTGTTTATTCTGATGTCTCCTCAACTTTCCCTCTCTCACTAACCGCACCTGTGTATTCAGCAGCTTCGCTTCTTCACACAACAGTTAAACCAACAAGTAAAAGGGGAGATTCCCTTTCTTCGCACGCACATTTTATATGTATACATACAGTATATATGATATATGTGACAATATGCATACTAATTACACTGTTCATTTCAGAAAAACGCGACTCATTTCATAAATACATGGAAATAAACACATGGAATTATAAATACAATTCCGCTACCGACAATCTTGAAAGTGACTGGAGCAGTGGGTACGATGTCCGTCACTGTGGCATCATGTAGCGACTGCTCCATTTCTTCCGATGGGAGTTACCGTTCCGGTCGTGTGATGTCGAACAATGCTGCGCTGCAAATACAGAGTGCAAAGTTGACACACGAAAATACTACAACGCAAAAAAATAATTTATCTTCGATTGTACGTTTTAGAAGAACTTCCCAGTGTTACCACATTTTATGTGATGCCACCGTGAACAGTTGTCACATGTCACCGCTCTGGAGTTTTGGTACACCCGTCGTAGACAAAACAAACAAGGAGGCGCAGGCATGGTGTTAGTCGAATTATCAATTTAAAATAATGGTATACTATAATCATGTATACACCTTTAAATACTAAACTCCGCAGTGGCACGTATTACTCAATTAAAGTTATAACCATTAAAGTAATTAAACAAATCGTGGAATTAATTGATTTATCACAAATGGTTTCTTGTTCATTTGAAACCATTGCAAATTTTCCGCGATAATTTTTCACACCTACAAATTAAAAGAACCGCCATTTAATTAGCATTTAATGTTTATTTGAAACCATTGAAAACTTTCCGCGCTAATTGTTCACACCAAAATTTAAAAGAAACGCCATTTGATTAGCATTTAAAAGTGAAGTTTGTGTGAAAAACACAAAAGGACTGATACGCATTTTTATAATATGAAAAAATATTTGTTCAAGTGTGTTGTGTATTCAGATCAACTGGTAATAAATAGGTAGATTTAAAATTATAATGTTAATTTTAAAATTATAAATAAAAAATTATCTTACAGATGAATTGTGTCCGTAAAATTTCTGCAAAAAATAAATTTCGGCAAAGACCTTTTTTTCATTTTTCTTACCTTTCAATACCCGTATATATGAAAATATCTTTACCACGAAGCAAGGTATTCACGCTTTCGCGATTATGACACGTGTGTTGTTGATTGATCACCCGCCCGCGGTAATGTACCTGTCAATTTTGTTGTTAATTCATCGGTCTCCTTTATAACGATAATCCCTAAATTCTTGAGTAATTTAACCTGGGAATCTTTAATTGTCGATATGATCTTAGCCTTTGCTTCTTTTTATAAATATAAAGGAAAGTATGACATGAGACAAATGTGCCGATATCCAGTTTCCAGTAATGTACCTCTTTTGGCTTTGAAGAACCTTAAGAGACAATCGCGATACTGTTTAGATTTAATATTGATAAAGAACAAATGTTGAAGAGTGTAACTTATATCCTGAGATAAGTGATGTTTAGCCAGGATGGAACATTTTTTTTAAAGTCGTTTCAAGTAAAACGGCGTTTAGTTAGTATGCTTATCCTAAACAATAATAATGTAAATACAATAAGTATTCAGTTATCCAAACTACCTTAACAAAGAAGTAATCTTTCATATTGGCAAAGGCATTATGCGTTTGAACAAGACTTTGCTATATTGCCAATTACGGATTTCTGAAACTATTCATAGAGAACAGGCATTCAACATTAAAGGAAAATGATTATATAAAGTCTTCTGTAAACATATTAATGCAAATCGTGTGCATATACATTTTCAGGAAAAAAAATAAGAGAGAATAAAACGTGTCAGCCATGTAATATCGTTTAATAATTGAACTGTAAACAAAGCTGTAGTTGAACATTTCCTTTTCAACAATTTTCATAAAGGTACGCCTGACCAGTACATATTTTTGCCATTACATACCGCTGTCAAAACAAGCCGTGTAATAACCTCAATGTGCCCGCATTCTCAAGATTTGACTTCTTATTGTATTGTTTTAATTAGTTACTATAATTACAATTCAACAATTGTACACATGATTGAAATAGTTTGATCTGACAAAACAACAAGCACACTGTTTACATAGTGTTTTCGAATATAAAGTTCAAGTAATTATTTTCGTATCCAATTATACTCAATCGATAGTATGTACAGATAATTATGAAAAAGTATTAGCAAAATTAAAAGGTTCGGTAAATTCAGTTCCTCATCAAGCGATGTTTTAAAAAACTCCATACGGGCGTTTATCGAAAATAAAGAACGATATACAATATACAAAATATATAATTGCAAGAGGATGCTTAAATGCAATTTCTATAAGAGTTTAACATTTTATTTATTGTGGCTACGCAAAGGTATTACGACTTAAGTAGATTTAAACTATTGTAACTCGTTGTATTAATAGTACATTCTTCTGCATATTGGCACAGCGTTATAATAAGGACTTAATGTAGTATTTCGCAAACAAAATAATAAGCAGGGTTAGATATAAATGGACATGGCGCTTAATATATGTTTTCTTTCAAACATTTTTTGTCTTTTATATCCAAGATATGTTTTAATAATGGAACGGTAAATATTTCAACTGATAAAACCAATAGATAAGTATGAGATGTTTAGAAAATACTTTTGTTGTAAATGTGTGTTAAACTAGACTATTATAATTGTGAAACAAATTAAATATAAATCAATAAGATTTTATCAAATTATAAAAATTTACGTTGTAAAGAAAATATGATTTCAGAAACGGTAGCAGATTGCAATGAACGCTCGTCGACAAAAAATAAAAATTCAATGTTGTTAAGTTAATGTATTGTATGACATTAGATATTTCTTGGTAAACATGAATATAAAACAGAATAAACGTTTTGATTGGGTTTACATAAAATAAATTCAACATGTGCAGATTATAACACATTTCCATTCAGAAACAAAAAAGCAGGAAGACAAAGAGCAATAAATGAAAATGGAAAGTAGTAGTATACGAAAAAACTTGCTGATACAACATCGCTTGGCTAAGCGTTTTGCATGAAAACATAACTTGTAATCATTGTCATACGTAAAATATGAAAGGATCATCAATAAGTAATCAATATAATTATATCTTAATATTATCAACATTGAATTTATGAAAATGATTTTATTCAAACGTGTTATTCATAACAAATTTAAACACTATTTACACAAACAACAACAACAGCAACAACAACTATTTACACAGGTCCGTACATGGCTGAACACAAGTCCAGCAGCTGACTAGTTGAGATGGAACGCTCGTTTTATCTTTTCCACACTCCCCAGAGCTTCCCCTGTACCTGAAGTGTCTGTTTATTCTGATGTCTCCTCAACTTTCCCTCTCTCACTAACCGCACCTGTGTATTCAGCAGCTTCGCTTCTTCACACAACAGTTAAACCAACAAGTAAAAGGGGAGATTCCCTTTCTTCGCACGCACATTTTATATGTATACATACAGTATATATGATATATGTGACAATATGCATACTAATTACACTGTTCATTTCAGAAAAACGCGACTCATTTCATAAATACATGGAAATAAACACATGGAATTATAAATACAATTCCGCTACCGACAATCTTGAAAGTGACTGGAGCAGTGGGTACGATGTCCGTCACTGTGGCATCATGTAGCGACTGCTCCATTTCTTCCGATGGGAGTTACCGTTCCGGTCGTGTGATGTCGAACAATGCTGCGCTGCAAATACAGAGTGCAAAGTTGACACACGAAAATACTACAACGCAAAAAAATAATTTATCTTCGATTGTACGTTTTAGAAGAACTTCCCAGTGTTACCACATTTTATGTGATGCCACCGTGAACAGTTGTCACATGTCACCGCTCTGGAGTTTTGGTACACCCGTCGTAGACAAAACAAACAAGGAGGCGCAGGCATGGTGTTAGTCGAATTATCAATTTAAAATAATGGTATACTATAATCATGTATACACCTTTAAATACTAAACTCCGCAGTGGCACGTATTACTCAATTAAAGTTATAACCATTAAAGTAATTAAACAAATCGTGGAATTAATTGATTTATCACAAATGGTTTCTTGTTCATTTGAAACCATTGCAAATTTTCCGCGATAATTTTTCACACCTACAAATTAAAAGAACCGCCATTTAATTAGCATTTAATGTTTATTTGAAACCATTGAAAACTTTCCGCGCTAATTGTTCACACCAAAATTTAAAAGAAACGCCATTTGATTAGCATTTAAAAGTGAAGTTTGTGTGAAAAACACAAAAGGACTGATACGCATTTTTATAATATGAAAAAATATTTGTTCAAGTGTGTTGTGTATTCAGATCAACTGGTAATAAATAGGTAGATTTAAAATTATAATGTTAATTTTAAAATTATAAATAAAAAATTATCTTACAGATGAATTGTGTCCGTAAAATTTCTGCAAAAAATAAATTTCGGCAAAGACCTTTTTTTCATTTTTCTTACCTTTCAATACCCGTATATATGAAAATATCTTTACCACGAAGCAAGGTATTCACGCTTTCGCGATTATGACACGTGTGTTGTTGATTGATCACCCGCCCGCGGTAATGTACCTGTCAATTTTGTTGTTAATTCATCGGTCTCCTTTATAACGATAATCCCTAAATTCTTGAGTAATTTAACCTGGGAATCTTTAATTGTCGATATGATCTTAGCCTTTGCTTCTTTTTATAAATATAAAGGAAAGTATGACATGAGACAAATGTGCCGATATCCAATAGTCTTGCTTTATGATAATATTGTCACTGAACAAAGATGTAAAAAAAAACATCATAAAATAAAAAATACGTCTCTGTTACTACTTTTCAGAATATGCCTGCAATAGACGTATATAAGGTCAGGTATAAGGCAAAAAACCGCTGAACGATGGTTATCAAACAATGCCGAACATTAAATTCATATTATGAATTGATTTCATTTATATTACCATATATAATATAACATTTTATTTTGATAGGGCGAGTCGTTATATATGTGGGGCGAGTCGTTTAAAGTGGGGCGAGTCGTTATAAAAAGTGGGGCGAGTCGTTATGGGGCGAGTCGTTAAGGGGGCGAGTCGTTACATTACCGTTTCAAATATTTAAACGTCAACAACAGAACTCTCCAAATTATTCAATCGTTTCGCGTTGCAACGCTTTATAATTTTTAGGTTTATAAATCGTCAAATGATGCATATAATGGCTACATTAGACCATGGCAAATGTTCAGTAATACTGTTTCCCACAAATATCATAACTAAACCGACAATTTGCGAATATGAAACAACTTTTTTCAATTTTGTTAATTTACCAAACCGTGAAAAGATCCCTTTAACAAATAAATCAATAATTATAAAGCACTGCTTCCATTATTACACATATTCAACGAAAAGTTGTGTACAATCAGTAATTACAAGTTCAAAGGAACATTAACATAATAAATGATTACAGTAGAAGACGTAATTCACAGTTCAAACAAGTTATAATAAATTGCCATCACGCTTCTTGTATGCCCTTGCTTTTCTGCCACCGTCATGACCAGGGGCTGTTTGAAACCATTCTCTGCACTCATTTTCAACTTCTGCAGCTATTCATTTCAAGGAACGCATGACAGCTTCTGAAAATGGTTATGCAACGTAGGCTCATATTATTAGGATATTCATTCTATGTTCAAACAGGGTGACAGTCGCGAAAAGATGTGAAATGTAATGACAGAGGATAATTTCAGAAAAACAGCTTTAACAATTGTCAAATCTTGTGGATAGACAATTAAATTTGATTCCTAACCTTAAAAGCTAAAAAGGTTCAGGGCAGAGTGTTTTAATCTTGATAATTTCGAAATAATTCAATGCAGTTTTTCCCGCAGTTTTCAAGAACATACAGGACTGAATAAATTTGAATGTAAAATATTGCAAACGCGTATTTAAAAAATAATAACATGAAAAATATAGTTATTAAAGAAAGATATTGTATAATATTATGTTATATAAATGTATATGGATACTTTCAACGCCGGGACCGATTCACTTCACAAATTCCAAGGTAAACAACCAGCGTAAATCCTTTTGACAACTGTTACTCTTCCTGGACCCACCATTATATTTTTATTTTATACCAAGTATCATTCACGTTTTTTTTAAAGGGACATAGACAATTAAATTAATTACAACAAGTAATTAAAAAGATAATAATCAAAGTTACCTTTTCTCTTGAGTATTAATTATTAAATCGGGCCAATGTTGGGCCGATATCATACTTTAAACTGTCGAGTTATAAGTATTTTTATAACAACGGGCCAACATCGGGCCAACAATGTCCTATACATAAAATTATCTTGATATGTGACCATGTTCTCTTGACAATGTTAAATAAACACGCTCTATTCTTTTAAATCTACCTTTTTATGTTGCACTGACTTATTCATATCAAAACAATAGTTTGCCATGTATTGCTTTTATAGAGATCACATATCTTGTTTTAGTACATCTTTTGAATCTCACTTCGGTACCTGTGTTCAAATCAATGTTCACTTATTGAGATTTGTTGCTATCACGGGATTTGCTGTTCGCAACAACTCGAGGTTTATAAGGATAATGTTATCGCTGTGTCGATACATTTCAGAGCCATCACATTCCAACTAGCATTTGTTTATTTGTATCTTTAACCGAATGATTATAATAAAATCTTCATACATAGATGTGTGATCAAGTGACGCTTCGATGTTAATAATGCGATACACAATTAAGATAAATGGAAACTCCTGAATGCACGGTGTCGCCTGAAATAATATAATCCGCGTCTTGTGAAAATTGGTCTTAAGCTACATGCGTCGGACGGACCAGCATTTGCATCCTCCATGTCTATTATCTTCCAAGTCCGATAGTGAGTCCACTAAACCCGGCATGACTTTATAGAAGAATGCGTTGTTCAAACTGCCTGGATAGGTCATAGCTATCCCGTGCTATAAGGTTTCCAGTAATGTACCTCTTTTGGCTTTGAAGAACCTTAAGAGACAATCGCGATACTGTTTAGATTTAATATTGATAAAGAACAAATGTTGAAGAGTGTAACTTATATCCTGAGATAAGTGATGTTTAGCCAGGATGGAACATTTTTTTTAAAGTCGTTTCAAGTAAAACGGCGTTTAGTTAGTATGCTTATCCTAAACAATAATAATGTAAATACAATAAGTATTCAGTTATCCAAACTACCTTAACAAAGAAGTAATCTTTCATATTGGCAAAGGCATTATGCGTTTGAACAAGACTTTGCTATATTGCCAATTACGGATTTCTGAAACTATTCATAGAGAACAGGCATTCAACATTAAAGGAAAATGATTATATAAAGTCTTCTGTAAACATATTAATGCAAATCGTGTGCATATACATTTTCAGGAAAAAAAATAAGAGAGAATAAAACGTGTCAGCCATGTAATATCGTTTAATAATTGAACTGTAAACAAAGCTGTAGTTGAACATTTCCTTTTCAACAATTTTCATAAAGGTACGCCTGACCAGTACATATTTTTGCCATTACATACCGCTGTCAAAACAAGCCGTGTAATAACCTCAATGTGCCCGCATTCTCAAGATTTGACTTCTTATTGTATTGTTTTAATTAGTTACTATAATTACAATTCAACAATTGTACACATGATTGAAATAGTTTGATCTGACAAAACAACAAGCACACTGTTTACATAGTGTTTTCGAATATAAAGTTCAAGTAATTATTTTCGTATCCAATTATACTCAATCGATAGTATGTACAGATAATTATGAAAAAGTATTAGCAAAATTAAAAGGTTCGGTAAATTCAGTTCCTCATCAAGCGATGTTTTAAAAAACTCCATACGGGCGTTTATCGAAAATAAAGAACGATATACAATATACAAAATATATAATTGCAAGAGGATGCTTAAATGCAATTTCTATAAGAGTTTAACATTTTATTTATTGTGGCTACGCAAAGGTATTACGACTTAAGTAGATTTAAACTATTGTAACTCGTTGTATTAATAGTACATTCTTCTGCATATTGGCACAGCGTTATAATAAGGACTTAATGTAGTATTTCGCAAACAAAATAATAAGCAGGGTTAGATATAAATGGACATGGCGCTTAATATATGTTTTCTTTCAAACATTTTTTGTCTTTTATATCCAAGATATGTTTTAATAATGGAACGGTAAATATTTCAACTGATAAAACCAATAGATAAGTATGAGATGTTTAGAAAATACTTTTGTTGTAAATGTGTGTTAAACTAGACTATTATAATTGTGAAACAAATTAAATATAAATCAATAAGATTTTATCAAATTATAAAAATTTACGTTGTAAAGAAAATATGATTTCAGAAACGGTAGCAGATTGCAATGAACGCTCGTCGACAAAAAATAAAAATTCAATGTTGTTAAGTTAATGTATTGTATGACATTAGATATTTCTTGGTAAACATGAATATAAAACAGAATAAACGTTTTGATTGGGTTTACATAAAATAAATTCAACATGTGCAGATTATAACACATTTCCATTCAGAAACAAAAAAGCAGGAAGACAAAGAGCAATAAATGAAAATGGAAAGTAGTAGTATACGAAAAAACTTGCTGATACAACATCGCTTGGCTAAGCGTTTTGCATGAAAACATAACTTGTAATCATTGTCATACGTAAAATATGAAAGGATCATGTGAATGTTCTTTTTTTAATTTATTTTGAGATTTGGGATTGTTATAAAAAGAATAGTGTGTGCCCAAAGAATTGTGATGTGTGACATTTGAACTAATGAGGAGGAAAACAAGTATTTTAAAAGCGCCAACATTTGTTGAATGCTCGTAAAACAAGGTCATCTTAAGTGGGGATATGGTTTACATTAAAATGATTGCTGTTTAAATCGTGGCGCACTTTGTTAACCTGATGTTTTTGTAACCAGAGTTACGTTTATGTCTGAGTAAAAATGTGGCAAACAATGTTGGTATGATATGTTTTTATTTCGTTAAACCACTTCTATAAAACATAGTTAATATATTGGGAAGAAACATATGTTTATTTTATGTATGTTGAGCGAGAAAGGCTTACAATAAGGCTATATAAATCGCATACAATGTTATTTCAAAAGTGTATGGTCGAACCGCAAATAATCTGATTTGTGTTTGTCTATAAACATCACAGCTCTAGAATGCGAATGCGACGTTATAGGTAGTTAATGCTTCTGAATTTCACAAAAAAAAACACATTCAACTTAACCATCTGAATTTGGCCCCGTTGTCGAAAACTATCTCATACAGCAAACTATGAAACTACAGAAACTTTAGCAGAAGATAAATTTATTCCTATCCAATACTTCAGAACATCAGAAGTAAACAAACATTTATAAAAAAAAAACTGGGATCACCGCCTTGAAACAGTTTGTATTAAATCAAGAATTATGTGACTTTGATATCGTGATTCATTTTTATATAATTGTTTAACGCATTTTATTTAAATAGTTTATTAAAAATGTTCCAAGGTAGAAGGAATCATGTGACAAAAAGCACATACTATTTCTAAACAAATATAATAATATATGAGCAAACAATGTGCGTGTACTTTTTCACTATTATTAATTAAAGTGATATTATGCGAGGGAGGGGGAGGGAGAGGGAGAGGGAGAGGGCGAGGAAGAGAGAGAGGGAAGGAGGGAGAGAGAGAGAGAGAGAGAGAGAGAGAGAGAGTCAGCATCATGTATTAAGTCATTTGCAGGCATAAAACAATTCATTCCTAAAAAGCACATGTTTGAACTGCATTTTCGACGCTTCTAATAATGGATTGTTAATAAATGTGAGTGCTTTGTTTCAAAGTTCAATGTATCGTGTATGGTTCAGGGGATTTCACAAGTCAATTCAGATTGATAACAACCAGGAAGGAAATGAGTTTATCCTGTAGAAAGTCAACAAACGTTTACAGTATCTAGGAGGTCAAGATGTTAAAATGTGTAAGTTTAAGAACTGATGACTAATTAACTTGTATCTTCATGGTATTACTCTCACGGTGTGAGGAGCCTTAGCTAATCGAAGAACTGTCCATGGCAACACATTATAAAGTGAATCATGTCTCGCTTGATGGATGTAGCTACGTCTTCTTTGTGTTATGTTACATCGATGCATTTATTTTGTTTATGTTAGAACCAATAGAGCGATATTTAAAATATAACTGTATCACGAAATATATATTTAACAAATATTTTATCTGAGACATGAGTTTGCTTTGCAACACGTTCTGGCGTTATTAACATATATAGTGTTATTTACAATGTTTTGTTTATTCATAAACACAATCGATTAACATATATATATTGCTGTAATTTTTAATTCATACATTTTTGTTTAGGACTACATAATGTTTTTACTCGCGAATGTTACCAATTGCGCTTTTATTTTAAAAGTAAATACAAAAATGAGGATTAATTCAGTTTGACAAAATACAAAACTCGTAAAAATCTTTGCACAATAATTATTTGGAATAAATATTTTAGAGTGTGTACGTGCATTGAACAAATGGAACCTCATAATAATGTGCACTGAAATATATTTTCACATTGATATTGATCCTGAAATGTGCTTGAGGTAAGCGTATGTATTTGACAGTTTATATATATCGCTTTTGTGCTTAATTTAGTTGTAAACACGTATAATTTCGATCACATTTATGTTAATTGTACTATATTAAAAAATACACTTCATGATAAATGGGGGGTCTAGTTTAAATAATATATAGAATGTACTTTATGCTGAATTAAGTTGCGTAATTATTTTACTACATTGAGTCGCGTTAACTCATAATTTATATGAACGCGGTGTCACTCAAAATATGTGTTTTCATTAAACATTATAACTATTTTAATTTTGTGATTAATATAATACGATTAAACGTTACCAAAACTTTAATATTATATACATAGCAATACGTCTACTTTATTTGGTGATATGCCCAAAAGAAACTAATCAGCAAATTTAACGATTTAAAAACATTAATGAAATTGTTAATTAAGTTGTTTCACAATTTGAACCTATATCATTCATAGTTATTACCCCGCAACATTATTTGCGAGTAAATCGGTAGATGTTTTCAATACTTTCAGTACACTTACATTAATACAGCTATCGATTGCTTTATTGCGCACTTCCGTTGCTCGCTAATGCATCGGGCATTTAGGCAAATTTAGGGGAAAAAATCCCGTTGGAGAAAAATCGGATTATTTTTCTTTCAAACACGATTTAACGCATTAAAATCGCGATGATAGTTCATCATTTGTAAAAATGTAGTGTTTCTGAACGTTACATGATTCAATCTTTGAAAATCAGAAAAAGAAACATGGGATTTTTTTCTCTCAAAGAAAATTGAACGAAAATAAGCACAAATGCTTTTACAAAGCTTAAAATCGAGCACTGAGCATAAATAAAACTTGTTTTATTTTTTTGAAAATCCCATGGGATTTTTTCTCCCATAAAAAAGCTGGAGAAAAATCCCATGGGAAAAACAACAATTACCATGGAAGAAAGAAAAAATCCCTTCGGAAAATGCATAAAAAAACAAACAAATGGTACCCACAACTTTGCAAATAAAGTTCATAGTGAAGAAAACGCATTTTTTTAAGCAAAAATATCCAATTATTAATCAAAAGTAAGACTGTTTTATCACAAAGAAGCAAATCTTCAAGAAAAAGGGTACTTAAGTTTGCGAAATTTCGGTTTCGCAAAGTTTTCCGGTGGCCGTTTAATTTAAAAGACATTCTTAAATTGTTTTAGCCATTTCATATGTCATTGTGTACGGTCATTATAAAGCGTGTGTTTCTTTACACAATGTAATGGTTACCAAACATAGCTTTCCTATCTAAAATATTTATCATGTCATTTGATTTCTCCTTCTGCATTTGCATAGAATTTTAGGAAGTGTTTTCAAACCGGTACCAATACCAACTATGTTAGTCCACTGACTATTATTTTTATTGAATATAAACGGCGGCGCTACGATCATGGAATCCACAAGACCACATGGACTTAACCAGATGGGAAGACGGAAAACTAGATTGATCATTTTACCATGGACCGCAAGTGGAGACGAAGTGTGCTAGACGTCAGAGTGATGCGCGGCGCCGACGCAGCCTCCGACCATCAGTTGCTCGAAGCAACGCTTAAGACCAAGTTGAGAACCATTTTTGTTACTCTTCAGGAAGGCTTCACCACAAGTTCAGCATCCAGTTTCTGAAAGACAGAAAGAAAGCAGAGGAGTTCACCTGTGAAGTAAGTAACAGGTTTGAGACGCTGACAGAGTTGACCGAAGAGACAGTAGAGAACCACTGGATAGAGCTACAGAAGGATGCCGGCATCAAGGTTCTAGGACGGAGAAAACGAAAGCAGAAGGAGTGGATGTCGAGGGGAACATGGGAGAAAATAGAGAAAAGGAGGGAACTGAAACAGAAAATCAATAGGTGCTGCGACCAACATAAGAAGACAGACCTCAGAGCACAGTATTGGGAGGTGAACCGGGGGGTAAAGAAGAGCGCGAGACAGGACAACAGACAGTTTGTGCACAACTTGACAGAAGAAGCAGAAACAGCATCGAAGCAATACAACATGAAGAGAGTGAACGAGATTACACGGGCCTTGTCAGGGAAGAGCTTCAACCCAAGTAAACCGGTGAACGACAAGAATGGCAAAGTCATCACCAGTAATGAGGCACAGAAAAGACGGTTGGTGGAGCATTTCCGGGAAATCCTTTACCGTCCACCACCAGAAACAGTTCCCGAAACACCACAAGAGGAAGAGACCCTCAGTATCAACACCAACGCACCAACCAAGATTGAGATCATCAAAGCAATCAAGACGTTAAAACACGGCAAGGCAGCAGGTCCTGGTGGCATCCCCCGGAAGCTCTCAAGGCAAATGCAACCACAGCAGCAGTGAGTCTACACCCTCTCTCAGTAAAGATATGGGAGCAGGAACAAGTGCCGACCGACTGGAAGCTTGGATACTTGGTAAAACTTCCCAAGATAGGTGACATCTCCCAGTGCGGCAACTGGCGAGGTATCATGCTGTTGTCCATCCCCAGCAAGGTGCTTACCAAGATCACCTTCGAGAGATTGAAAGAGGCAATAGACGGGTGGCTTAGAGCAGAGCAGGCAGGGTTTAGGCAAGATCGATCATGTACAGACCATATCGCTACCCTGCGCATTGAACAATCCATCGAATGACAGTCTCCGCTGTACACAACTTTTGTGGATTTTAAAAAAGCATTCGATAGCGTCGACAGTGAAACTATATGTAAGCTAACGCAGCACTATGGAATCCCGCAAAAGCTCACAAGCATCATCCAGAGCTTTATGAGGACTCATCTTACCAGATTATTTAACAACGGGAAGCTAACGGACCCCTTCGCAGTGAAGACAAGAGTGAGACAGGGTTTTATGCTCTCGCTGACAATTTTCCTGATCTAGACTGGATCATGAGAAGAACCACAGAGGGTAGCAACACTGGCATGCATCCAGTGTGGACCCTCACCAAACACCTAGAGGACCTGGATTATGCGGACGACATCGGCCTCCTGTCCCACAAACAACAGCATGCAAAGTCCAAGCAAACCCTACTAGCGGAGGAAGCAGGAAAGACCGGCCTGAAAATCAACACCAAGAAGACAGAGGTGATGTGTATGAACAACCAACAACAACAGCCACTACAGCTGCAAGGAGAAACCCTAGTGGAAACTGACCACTTTGTCTACTAAGGAAGCTTGGTCAACATTGATGGCGGCACAGACGACGCCGTTAAGAGCAGGATAAACAAGGCAAGGGTAGCGTTCAACAAACTGCGTCCCATCTGGAACTCCAAGACCGTATCCCAACGTAAGAAAGTTCGCATCTTCAACACCAATGTGAAGGCAGTCCTCCTCTTTGGATCCGAAACACGGAGAGTAACTAACAACATCACCAACAAGGTACAGACTTTTGTAAACAGGTGCCTGCGCCGCATCATCAGCATCAGGTGGCCTGAGAAGATATTCAACACAGACCTGTGGAAGAGAACCAACCAGAATCCCTTAAGTCAGGACATCAAGAAAAGGAAATGGGGCTGGATAGGTCACACACTGCGCAAACAAGCCGAAAACGTCACGAAGCAAGCATTCGACTGGAACCCACAGGGTAAAAGAAAAGTGGGACGGCCCAAGCAAGCAGTCGTGGAGTAGATCTGTCAAGAGCGAAGTGGAAGACGCCAGAACGACGTGGACGCAGCTGAGGAGAGCGGCCCAGAACAGAATGCGCTGGCGAGGTGTTGTTGCGGTCCTATGCTCCACTGGGAGTTTACAGGAATAAGTCAAGCTATGATCATGTATAGCCGTTTATATATTGAATACATACTAGTGCTTATCATATTAGCATACGTTTATTTTATAGTTATTAAGAATTTATTAGGAAATTCAATAGTCGGGATGTCACAATTTTTAAATTATTCTGTTTTAACTACTTATTTAAGTGTCCATTCCAAGATAACGACTCCGGGTGTTATATGTACCGAAACAAATATGCTTTATGTAATGTTTAATTGTAGACGTTGCATCTGAAAATAATAGCAAAAAGGCTCAGAGTATCTTACGACTAATTATTTTAATAACTGTTTGGTAACTACAACACTGGTGCAAGCTCAATCTTGAGATAACATATATCAGTTAACATGTATACATTTAAATTACCTTAACATATTCAACCATATAATTAAGGTATTAGAGCAAACACAAACCAACATCGTAAAATGGTGCACAACATTGTGTTGATTGTTCACTGTGCTATGTATAACAATCCTGTGCTATAGTCTACATTTGATGAAACATTACGAGCATGACTTTTATTTTGAGTAATTGGTGCAGTTAACTTCTTTGTAGAATAATTTATGAGTGATATGCCTTAGCAAGCAAAACTTTACATTATTTCGTGCTCTCAGTGCAGATTACATGTCAGTCCCTGTAAGAAAGGGAGTGTATTTGTATCCAAGCAGATATGTTAGTGTGCGTAGTGTCTTATACATGCGACTAGTATCATTAAAATTAAAGTATTTTAAAAGAAGTGCTAGTTAGCATACAGTTATAAATAGAAAACAAATAATGTTATCAACCTTACACATAAAATAGCAACCGGGTACATTTTCCATCATATCGGGAATATGGTTTGATTCATTCAACTGTTGGAGATAATAAAACGGCTATTACACGACAAAAATGCTATAACTGTAATTAAAAACTATTCATCCTTATTTTGCGACACTTGAAGATAATTTGAGTTTCGTTATAAGGTCTTAAAATCCAAGGTAATTGTGGGTATCTTTTTTTTGCGCGCATGCCTTGCTTATAAATAGTTACAGTATTTGAATAAAACATTTGTAAACATATCAGATAATCGTTTGCGCATTCGTAATGACCTTGCATTTTAACTTTCAAAACTGCACAAGAAATGAAACTAGTTTTTTAACAACTTATTCTGAATTTCAGTACTGAACCGAAGCAGTAGGCTTCGAATATACGGCACAGTCTCTGGGAAAACCGGACTTAATTCATGTGCGTCCGCACAGGATTACATGGGACAACACTTTCCGCATAGACAGGATGATACTTCCTTACAATGAAAGATATCGCCCCTGTATAGAATTTACAGGCTTATCTTTGGCGTAACTTTACGCACATGCATTAAGACCAGTTTCCCTAGAGCATGGCTCATTATTTGTGTTATTGTACTCATGCAGACTTAAAGAAAAACGCATCGAACTCATTGATTTTAGCTTTTCAGAAACAAAAATACATTACTAATACTAATTTAGAAAACGATTGTTCAACCTATATTGATGTGACAAGCCTTTTACTTAAGTTTTAAAATCCATACTTCGTTTGACAATCATTGGTATTTTCATCTAAACGCGTTTATATCAACTCGTTTTAAATAAAACACAATAGCAACTGCCCTGTGTGACAAAATATTGTATACTATTAAAACATATGAATGGATGATTGCAGTGTCAAGAATATTCATGAATGGATATAATTCAACATTAAAAAGCGATTTAATCAAATGCATGACCTAGCTTTCCACATTCGACATTTATTACGAATATTGCAACATTGTTTATATACTGCATAAGATATGATTTATTTTTAAGCAGTTTTATTATTTACGTTTTTACGCTTGTGATCCGCTTAATAAGATCAAAGAACAAAGCTTGTATTAGTTGTGTGTGGTATATAGGTCGTTGTCATTTCGTTCTGAATGTGTCAAGCAATTAAGTGTATGTATTATTACCAGCTAGAATATAAGATGTACTTTTCGAGCTCATTATGTGTTTGGTTTTCGTTGTTTCCTTTACTATCGAGAAGGCATAGAATTGGTTGTAAGAATTGTTATTATCGTGATTGTTATTAAAAAGAAGAACTTACAACATTAATATTAAATATACAGACCTGTGATTATATGAGACACATTATTTACAAAATTGTACCTGCACTTGTTACGATAATTCTATTCTTACAGGCAAACACGTTCTGTTTAATATACGCCAAGATAAATTCACAGAACACTTAGAGCATTATTTTTAAAAAGGTATTACCAGCGAGACGTTCATACAATGACCAGATAGGTAATTCCATGCGTAAATTGATATCCGTCTGTACTGTATCATGAGCCACTAGCCTGCCATCAGTATTGTATATCTCCGTCTCTTCTTGAGTATTTATTTGTTGAAACTTCAATATCGAGACACATATATAACATTCGTTTACCATAACAGAAGAACGTCTGCAATCATTCATAATTTTATCAGTGTGAATAGTGAGAGGCAACTGACATACAACTGACGGTGTTTCTTCTTATCAGAAAGGATTTAGTCGGCTGCATTTCTTCTGAAAGTATGAGATATTGAAAAAAAACAACGGTAAATTACCAGTTTTTGGAACAGGCGTTGCATAGAACATGCCAAAACAATAACTAAGTAAATAAAAGACCGTGTACTAATCAGAACGATCTTCTTGTAATAAATACGAAGTACACAATAAGTTGAGCATTATAAATGTATCCTGAAAGATTCGGTCTTTCAGAAAACTAAATAATCTGGTGGTAAATACAAGATGATGGATCTGAATAAAACATCCATAATCATTATAATGCAACATTATTGCCGAAATGACGGGTATTAAATGTTGACTATCAAATAAATAAACAGATGTTACCTGATACGTATGTTGCAGCGTTATTTTTTTCCTTTTAGAAGTAATGCACGTTTTAAAATGTTTAGATAATACATGTACTTTGAAATATTTCAATAGGTACACGTATGTCATTAAAATTATATGTTTTTATGTACTATGAAAAATAAGCATGACATTTAAACATTATAGATTGTGAAAAACATGTGTAATTGTCTCATACAATTATTCTTACGTTCTTTACTGTGCGCTTGAAAACTTCTCGGTAACCGTTTATACAAAGGGGAGTGCTGATAATAGCTTTAATGAGCTACTTCATACACTGCACAATCAATCAACACATTTTTGTGCATATACCAATTAGTTTTCTAATACTTTCCACAGAGAATACGCGTTGCATATATATTTCAAACGATGAACACAATTTGTTTCATAGTCTTAACGAAAATCAGCACAGCATTGTTGTTTATTCAAACTCTTTTTACTCGCTTCGGAATACTAAGAGCAGTATACCAAGAACAGACGTGGTATTATATCAGGAATCTATTATTTATGCTATCTTAACACAAGTTATATAACAACAACCCATTATCCATTCTGTGTGTGCACTCAAAATATACCTAACATACACAGTATAGAGACGTTATTTATATACATGATGTCATTTAATGCCTAGTGTAGTTTTCAGCCATTTCATTCTTTGAGTTTACCAGAAATAAACTACAGCGCAAATGCTGAATAAAAATTAGTGTATTTCATACGAACAAAAGCCTGATCCACTCGGCAAAGCTCGTGTTTGTTTTTTAATAAACGTAAATGTATTCAACACTAATCTACTATTATCTAGTACTCTCTATGACGATTAAAGTTTAGATTTGGAGACAATTGTTGCTTTTTGTTCACCTGCAGTGAAATGCAATAATTGTAATCCATAACACGATTAAATAGCGTCTCAATCCTGAAAATGTATGTATGCGGAATTCCAACACCAAAAACGAAACCTTTTTATTGTTCTCGTCAATTGAAGTTTTGTAATGATATTTTGTCAGCTTATACGGTTTTACAACGTAAAACGTTTATTTAAGCGTGATAAATGCTTGCTAACCACATAAATAAATACTTGCTAAACATATAATGAATTGGCATATAACTGCTGATTTCTTAATATACAAGGCTAATATAATGTGCAAAATTGTAATCATCATTTATTTTTAACACATTTGGCATTTGGACCATTATGATGAACACTATTACTTGGAACACAGCATTTGAAACTTAATCCCATTGTTGAAACTGTCTTCTGTTGAATGACTTTTTAAGCATTCAGGTAAACTGTTGCAGAGAATGGGCAATATTTCGTTATGAGTAAACGTATATCCATATGCAACACGTTGTCTATATTAATATTAGAAGTGACCAGTTTTGTCGGTTAGGAGGGACGAGCCCAAGACGTACATAGCTGGCGTCAAAAACAGCATTAAAGGTGAAATTGATATTAACTTATTTTATTTCTACAATAAAAATAGCTGATAGAGAATAATACATGTATAATAATAACATATAACTTAACATGAAAAATATGTAGGAAGTATGAACAATAAAGACCATAGCTAAGTAATAACTCAAAGTATTCATACGTGTCCTTTTCAAATAATACTATTGTTTATAATGACTTTCATTATCCGTTTTAAAATATATTACACAATGACAGGATATCAAATATAAGGAACGAGTGTTTGTACAGCTGAAAATTCCTCACTTCCTTAGCATTGTGAAAAATTCAAATGTTTAAAACATACGGCTAAAAGTAATAATTAGTTAGATGATTAATTCAACCAATTTGTTACGCTGATCATACGTTAGAACATATTAAAGTGTAACATTATTAAATGGGGAAATAAAACAAGAAACTCAATAATAATCTATACTAATTTGGTTGATATATTTTAATTTCAGCCAGTTATATGAAGGAGAAAGTGTGGCTGTTTGGATATATCTAAATTCATATAATTATTATCATATAAATTGAATAACGTTATTGATCTAACAAGAAGTTGATAGGACTGACCATCAGAGATATTATAAACTATCTTTTGTGAAAACGTAAGTTTTCAAAAGGCCTATGGTAAATTGTTTACAAAATCCAGTATTCTGCAACATGTCAGTACATTCAATTCTAGTGCAAATACACATTAGGGCCATCGTCAATGATTTTTAAAAGACTTATTTATAAAAAAACACAGTTTCATTCATTGTTATGAAGCAAACGTTCGCCAAAAAGACTCAATTGTCCTATTCCACATAAAAGTGTAATTTGTTATCCATATGGATTGTTACCCGAAATAAACGTTTTGTTTCACAGACGACGATCAAAGAAGAATTACCAAAGTCCATGTTTTATTTATTATGAAAAGGAGTGTGTCATACAGTTATATCAGTTACTTCTTCTAACGATTCATATCTAAATACAAAAAGAGATAAGGTAAACACATGTTGAATACATGGTAAAAAGCTCAATTTAGATGTGTTTGTATTTCATAATGTATAACGTATTGACTTGTATCCTCATGACAATAATCCAAGTGAATGAACATCTTTATAGTGCCCGGTATATGCAATTGAAACACAATATGTGATGGCATAAATCACATGGTTTTACATAAAAGTAGTTTATCAGTGGAACAATTTGTTTCTAACCTATATGTTTAAAAGTTTTCCAAATAGCTATTAAATTTGCAATCTAAAGAAAAGTATAATACTTGCATTTAACGTTAACACATTTTTATTTTTTTAATAAATATGTCACGAGTTCTACAAATATGTTTGTACGCACAACAACCGCATGATCGCTCTTCAAATGTTTTTATTGTAAAGTTCCCCGCACAAGCAATGCGTGTTTTATTATAACGGCCCCGGGAACTTTCACATGAGGCTTTGTGACGTCATACTTACAGAAAAGATGGCCAACAGGTTGTAAGCATTTTTCAGATTGAAACTGATTTGTACTGCTTCGACAGTTCAAAATAAAAAGTAATAAAAGTGACAAGTTCTGCAACTATTAAACTTGATAAACTGCTACAAGGGAAAGCTCTAACCAATGGAAACAGATCGAAAACATAACTAGATGTAAAACCCTAGAACTAGGAAGACATTCAACGGTATAAGTTTACAAGCACAAACTTTTCTTACTTCTTTAAAGTAATATGTGTTTTACTAATTAAAAAATCCACAGTATGAATGCTAAATCAAAGGCCACAGTTAACAACCATAGTATTAAATTGCTTCTTGACTCAGAATGAAGACTGAACGATCATCACGTGGAGAATTCTGTTTGAATCGATTTTATACTTTGAACTATCATATAAAATATTCCAAATTCTTAAAATGTTATTTCAATACGTTACATCGTTCAGTATAACTGGCATTATATTTATTTTAACCACAGTTTCTCAAAATATGTATAATTTAATAAGCATTATATATATCTTAAATGATTTGTTTTTAAGGAGTGCACATACGAATTAACATCAGCACCAGGCGAGCTCGTTATTACTATAAAACGATTCTGGTTTTGATAAATATATGCCAATACAACGCGCTAATTTATATGAAAGACGAGTTTATCTTAATTACAATTATGTTTGTATTCCCGTTGCGCGATAATGTATACGGCAGATGAATAATGTTGGGTTATGTATTGGTGGTAAGCATGCCGTATTTAATTAACAAGCCATTCTGATAACAAAGTGAGTCCTTAACAAATACAAGTCACGACAAACGTTGCAACATTCCTTCGTATTTCACGTTATTATTTCAGAAAGCAGCTCAGTACCGAATTCGTTAACCAAGATTTGATTCATTCATAGGGTTCGAGTTATTCGAATTACAAAGTGTAACCGTCCTTTACCTTTTGTCTATGTCATGCACGTTCGGTTACCGTAGCCTACTTATCAAATTGATCTCCGATCTTTTGGCGACATCCACTTTTCTACGCGAATTTATTACAAGGGCAAGGGCTGATGAATAATTACAAGAAACGCCAGCTTTGTTAGTTACATATTTATTATAATGTTTTAATGTGATACCTTACGTAAACACATTTTATATTCTATATTTGAACAATAGAAAAACATATGAAATCAATACAAAAATATAAATGGAATTAAATGGCCAAATGGCGGAAATAATTTACACCAGACTAGCTCTAGAGTAAATAAACCTCAGCTATAGATTATCACTATAACTGAGCAATGTCGAGGAGGCGACCGGAAGTACTGCCTTAAAGATAGCCCCAACCCCAGTTGCACTATTGATTTAGCTTCTCCAGTATGCAATAATTGCCAACAGACAATCCACACAATTCTATGCTATTTTTCAAATGTATGCAATTCCTATTTCAACGAACACGTTGCTGGTTCGGAAATAGATATTATACAAGCGCTAACGCTAAGGCCTCCGCAACCGGCAACATTAATTTTCGGTACGCCGTACCGTGCAAAATTTTATACATCCGCAATCGCTTAGGCCACCGCAACCGGCCAAGGGCAACATAACATAAATGCGCAATCGCTAAGGCCACCGCAACCGGCCAAATAAATCCTCGGTACGCCGTACCGTAGGTTTTCAAGCCAAAAAGAGTTATTCCAGGTACGCCTAAGCACGCCGTGCCATCGAGCGAGTACTAGAACACTCATACTATCCCGAAAATAATTTTAAAAGCATCTCTGCCATCCTCTCACATCGAGCACTACGTAATAGGTGACAACAAAATGTTATGTTTACCTCCCCCGGACGTATGTACATCATTATATAGTTACCTATTTATACTTTTAATGATTCCGATCACCTCCAAGACATAGAATTTCCGCCACAAAAATAAATTTATTTATTTTCCCCCAAATTCTATGACATTTTTCAAACTAATTTTAATAAACACTCGCGCAACGAATCCAAATATATATTTCGAGTCTGACGTCAAATATGTGAACGCCATCATTTCTGAAAAAAACTGGTGTTTTCCATATAATTATGCTCGCCGGAAATGCCCTTTTAATATATTTAATAAATTCTAATTCGCTGATTCTGAATAAACGATAATACATTGCAACGTAGAGATATTCTTGACCAATCCAATGTCAAGCTTATCATGAGCGACCATAGGCAGAATCGAACATAACATAACAATCGATATATGGGGCTCTTTTATCCACGACAGGCCTTTTCCTGTGACCGCCCTGAAGTATTTCGCTTCTCAAAACAATTTGTAGCCAACAAAATAACATGGCTATAAATAGCTGGCGATACTACAGCTAAACTATACAACTCCCTGATTTTATTAAATTAACATATCGCCGTAATATGTGCTTATTGCGTGTTTTTAGAAATGCCTGCGAGTACCAATTAGTTAGATCTATATTGAATACATGCAATAGATAAGCCGGCATTGGGGTTGCTGCCGTGTTCGCAATCGGGTCCATTCTCCGAATACGCTCTAACCACGCGATCATTGCATAACTGTTTAAGACGCCATTTGCATGAATGATGAATAATAATGTCATTACAATATAAAGAAGTGAAACTCCAGCTGCTGGAGCAGTATTGAATTTTCATTAAAAACAATTAGTTGGTCCTTTATTTAAGGCAAGTGACCGATTGCCCAAACAGTACAAAACAGCACAATACAGCACAATACAAACCAACATAAACACAAAATATGAATAAAGCTGGGGTCACCGCCTTGGAACGGTCAATGCAAAGCATTGGGGGTTTAAACCTGGTTATAGAGCGCTCAACCTCACACTTGGCCCAGCAATATTCATAATACATTCAAGTGTAAATAAAATTTGAAGTCATAGCATTGTAACTCAAATTAAACAATAATAAAAGGGAATTAAAACGCATTCAATTTAATTACTATTTAATTACCCAATTGCATTGAAGATACAAGAGTAACAGAATTACAACTTATTGACGAACGATCAAATAAAACTATTAACAATTGTCAACTACATTCCTTCTTTATAGAAAAGATTTGAGAATGTAGAATCATAGAGTTAATATCTCAATAATATCTTAATAAGCCTAAACACACGCTGTCTTACACATGCACATTTCGTTTCAATCATGTTCACATTATATTGTCCCATATTGCCGATTTAATTCGTAAAAACATTCCGTTTGCTTTATGACCACATTTTAAATACTCATATAACCCGCCCCATGTTAACTTTACTATCGACCGTTTGTTTTCACATAGTTTAAATTTCAGCTTTAAATCTCTACCGATACACGTTTTATCGTCTGCTATGATATATTTTACCCTGTCAATATTAAAAGACCGTTAAGGTTTAATTCATATGCGCAGCCATCGTTATGTGTACATGTTATTGACTTGCACGTGTATAATGTGTCGTGTATTTCCAGCTGTAATGCATTATTCACACACATAGCCACGTTTATTTCGTGCCGATATCGTATATATTATAAATGTAGATACCTTGCTAGTGTACAGGAGAAAACTTAAAACATGTCTTTAAACGTACAAAGTATTAACGTTAATGTATCCAGATCCAAACACAAACACACTGATTGTGCTATTTAGTAGTTCTTCTTTGTTTTGAAAAGCGCGGAAGCGGACAACATGTAAAACCGGCGCTCACGTTACCCAACGCGTGCAAACGTCACAGGTTAATAATAGTCTGGAGGATTCCATTATGTTCACGATTAGGTTTCATATTGTTTAATGCTTTTGGCATTTTTTGCGAAAATCAGTATGGTGTTATCCCTTTAAAAACAAAACACTGACTTCATGCATTAATATATTTACAATAATTGTTAATTTTATTGTTATGAAATATAATTTTCATTTTATTTTATATTAGATATAATTATCATATATAATAATCATATTAGAATAGCAAATGGTTACCAAGAACAAAACAAATAAGTACATGTTTAAACACCTGTCTTTACCTACAACAAGAAAATACTTCGCAAGCAGATTCTTATTAACAAAAACGAAACAAAGCATATATTTCGGTTGAGGTTAAAGACATTATATAATTATAAGAGAATTCGGTTCATCAAAACACATATCCCCAGTTCCAAGGATATAAATCCGGGTGGAAAAACAGTACGAAACTGATCGCAGGTCACTTATTCAGCACCGAGGAGTTATAAAAATCTATTATTACCAGTTAATTGGACACTGTATTCACCAGAAAAATATACCTATGAACTGACCAAAAAAGGAGAAACCGATTTATACCAGTTAGCACTTTTATGGAAAACTTTCTTACGGAAAGTCCGGAGATAGCCGACCTATCACGATCGAAATCACACCCCTATTATCAGTATTTAAGCTTCACGCAAACGTATTTTCTGTCTCGCTTTGAAGAAATAAAATTAAACTGCCTTCGCAAGATCGTTGGTTTTGAATTATTATCATCAAACCATCAGGCAAGGAATATATAAATAGATCTGTTTAATAATTAGTGCTTAACGCGGAAATGGAAATTACATTTCATGAATAAGATTCAAACACACGAAATAAACATAAAATATCCTAATATATCCAAAAGATCCCGAGTAAGAAATAAAATATAATCGGTAGTAAATAGGACCGGTTATAATGGAAGGGTTAAGCTTTAGAATGTGTCTGAAGTATACTGATCAATTCTAGTCAGTTGAGATAGCTGAATTTTTATGAGAAATATCAACTCGGGCGGTTTTAAGCAATAATGCAAGATTAAAATATTCGCCACAACAAATACATGTCGCTGTGTAAGCGACGCGGACACATAAATTGATACAACATCATTAGTTTGTCGGGTCAATATATGAATTCTTTGAATATTATCCATTCTAGACATACTTTTCTTCGGTAAGATTTCGTTTGCATTGCAAGCTAGTGCCTCGTGCTTACCCACGTTGTGACCACGTGGTAGCCCATCGGCTGTGCGGAAAATATCACAGAAATCAACAACCTCACCGTTTGCGGCGTTATCGTCTGCGCGTTTACGTTTTGAAGGTGGCGCTGCTGCGAGTTCCGCCTCTGTTTCTGATCAAAGTACATGAGCTGATGCCGGCTCTGGTACCGGCGCCGTTTCCGCCGCATTCCTTCTAAGCCTTCTGGGCTCTTTGTTCCTTCGCCGGGTCAGGATCAACTGCCGCCCTCATCCCCCGTCCCTCTCTCTGTCTCCGTTTCGCTACGGCTTGCCCCACCCGTCTTCGCACGCTACGACCTCTTACCGACATTGTAGATTTCAGCTTATGGATGTGTAGACACAAGTTTCTCAGTCAAAGCTATTTCGCAAAAGGCACGAGATACGTGAAACTCGAGCTTATATACCGAATTAGTGACGTCAGACAGTCACTACTGAAATCGATATCACGCATGGTTTATTGTCATCTGCTTGTATCTAATGATTTATACGAGATTTAAACCTTTATCTATCGGAGACATGTTTTCGCTACTTCAAATAAAAGAAATTAATTTTTAAAGAAAATGACCAGATAAATACCAATTGTTTCAATCCATTATCGGGAATATTTTTATGGTATATAAATCAGTGTATTATAAACCATATGACAACACCACCTTACAATCTATTTAATACGAGACATTCTAACTAATTTTTGCTTTTTGTCACATAGCAATTCGTGATTTTAGTTAAATGTAATAAGGGTCAGATACTGAAACTTCTGCTAAGAGATGTTAATTTGGCAAACCGTTTTAAATTAATTTGTATAGGCATGATGGTGGCCATTCCATGGTGATTTCGGTAAATTTGGCTCTCCAATGAACATTCGTATTGTTTTATATAAATTATGCTTTCTTCGGTATTTAAAAATAAAACGATGTTTGTATTTTTACGCATTTTTTCGTAAATGACCATAACTCCTAAGTATTCGTAGCATGTGCGCAACACTACGAAACCATGTGTATGCCAGTAAAGTGTTTCACGCGGCTTTCGATAAAGGAATGAATGTTTATTGACTTCTAAAATTAGTATTGTGAAATTCCGTTTGGAGGTGATGCAATATGTGAGGATTTAAACAACACTAGATTACAATTGTTATGTTCCAGTCATTTTTGGGGAGAAAGTGTTTCCTGCAGCTCTCTAAATCAACATATCCACTCGTATTTATAAGTATGTCTAACATCATGAACATATTATGTCAGGTTTCTGTAAAACTCTGTAGATTCTTGATATTTTCCGGTCGAGTGCGCGGATAACCGCGGTTTTTTTTCTAACAGAGTACAAAAATAGCAAAAACTACGAAAACAATGTTATGAACATTTAATAATGGTATGTTAATGTGTACAAGTGTAAGTTCAAGCATTTCACAAACATGGAACATCAAAACTCGGACGCTCGATCACAATTTCTCACCAGAAACGATTTTAATGTGTTGGGCAATGAGACTTTCAGTCAAAATGGCGGACCTTGGTCAACGGCTACAAGAGAGAAAAAGCGGCCTCGGGTAACACGGGCAGCAGTAACAGTGAGTACGAACGGTCTCAAACATTGTCGGACTACGAGAGTCTCTCACTTGATGCTAAGCTGTCTATGCTATTCCAGGAAATGAAAGGCATATCTCATAAAGTTGACAGTTGTCTGAACTTGCAAAACAAAGTAAACACTATGGAAACAACAATGTCTAACCATGATCGGCAAATTAAGCTACTAGAGTACAAGTCAATAGATCTCGAAGCTAGGTGTCGCCGAAATAACCTTCTAATCAGAGGTATCCCAGAGGACAGGGATGAAAATTGTCTCCATAAAATATCAACTTTCTTGAGAGAGAAGCTTGAGATCGACCCCTGTCCTCCTATCCCCCGAATACACAGACTGGGGAAATTCCGGCACGGCTCCACACGACCCATCATTATATACTGTCTGGATTTCCGTGATACTGAGCACATCCTCTCGAATGCTAACAAGCTCCGCGGAACACTTTTTCACATAAATAGAGATTATCCACGCGAGATTGTTGATGCTCGCAAGCAATTATGGCCACAGTTCAAGCGCCTCCGCCAAGAATATCCAAAAAGCAAGGCCAGCATAATATATCCAGCCAAAATCATTCAAGATGGTCGCGTTGTCGCTGATGCCTTTCCAAACTGGGATACGATCATGCAAGGCAGCAGTGTTACAAAGCACAACAATTTTTTCACAAACACACAGTATGCTCCAGCTAGAAATGTAAACAGATCCCACACACAGCCAGCCATGCCACAGGCTCCTCGTGCCCAGTCCAACGACTCGAACAAGACTGTGTCGCAGGAGCGTAGCCAGCGCGATGCCTCTCCTGTGCTTGAGCGCAGAACTCCGCGAAAGCAACAATCGCCATCGCCTTCCCGGAGGAGGAATCCTCGCCCACACGCACCTAGCAGGGAACACCCAAACTGCCAGCCGGAAACGGCCCAACACGCACCCCGCAGGGATCCCCCAAACCGCTAGTCGGAAACGGCCCAACACGCAACTCGCAGGGATTCCCCAAACCGCCAGTCGGAAACGGCTCAACAGCTTGGCTCATCGCAGCCTCAACCACCGATACAGCGCCCATGGGACGCATCTGGATCCAGGAACACACCAAACCGGGGCGGAGCTCACTAGGACCCCGGGGGAAGACACTGTGCCTCTAACCTGAAAAACAGTAACATTAAATTAGGTTGCTTAAACGTTAGTGAACTGGGAAAAAGACTGTTTATACCTGAATTTCAAAACTTTATTAACAATTATGATTTATTTTGTGTCTCTGAAACTCATGCTGATGAAACCGACATTCTGGACATTCAAAATTTTATCTTCTTTCATAAGCACCGTTCTAAAGAATATAAAAGAAAATCCGGAGGCATTGGCGTTTATGTAAGAGAAAGTATTTCTCCACATGTAAATGTCTTACCAAATTCCACAGATTATGTTCTATGGCTAAAAATTGATAATACAATTACTGGATTTGACCAAGACCTAATACTAGGATCGATTTATATACCCCCTGTAAATTCGCGTGTTTACTCCCCCGATGAATTGAATATACTTGAAGACGAACTGTCCTCATATTGTAATAATACTAAATATGTATTCCTAGCTGGAGATGCGAATAGTAGAGTAGGGACACTTAAAGATTTCATTCTTCCTGATCCCCACACTAATAAACTTTTCGGAATAGATGTTGACCTCGAAAATGACCTGTACAAATATACTTTACTTGAAAACCTTTCTGTCCCCGTAAATAGAAACTCTTTGGACAAACGTACAAACACTCATGGTTTCTTACTGCTTGATATGTGTAAAAACAAAAATATGTTCATCATAAATGGCAGATTATTTAAGGATGAAACAATTGGCGCCTTTACTTTCAGGGACAAATCAGTCATTGATTATGTGTTGGCAACTGCAGAGAGCTTCAATTTTATTACAGACTTCGAAATTATACAAACTGACCCTTTATTCTCAGATGGTCACAATGTGTTATCATGGGACATCTCTACCGTACAACCCCAAAGCAAAAAACCAGTTAACACTAACAATTCTAGCTGCCCTACCTGGAAACAAGACCAAAAAGACCAATTTATAATTAACATTAACAAACCCCATTTAGAGGAGTTATATCTGAGCCTAAATACATACCCCCAATCACAACAAACATTGGACTATATCACACATGAATTGCAAAACATCTTTGAAAATGCCTCCGCAAAATCATTTATAAACCAAAATCCAGATTATAGAAACAATTATCCCAACAATAAACCATGGTTTGGGCCCAAATGTCACCAATCAAGAAATCAATATCATGAAGCAAAAGCCAAATACAATATTAATAAAAATAGTGATAATAAATTAAGTTTGAAACATGCCAGCAATCATTATAAAAGGACTATCAAATTTTATGTTAATAAAGAAAAACTAAGAACCAGTGCTAAATTACGTGCAATGAATGACAAAAACCCTAAAAAAATACTGGAAGTTCATTAGGGGTCTCAAACCAAAAACAAAAGAATAGAAACCAGCTCTCCACCACTTGAATCTTTTCACGAACACTTCAAAGAGAAAAATAAAAATTCAATAGACGATAACCGTTTCAACAATGATATAGAAGATATACCCAACACAAATGATTTTTTAAATATGGACATAAGCCAGGATGAAATTAGCAAATGTATACTAAAACTGAAAAATTCAAAAGCACCTAGTCCTTCCAATCACATATTAAATGAATACATCAAATCAACAAAAGATATCTTGCTCCCGTTTTACACTAAATTGTTCAACTGTGTCCTACAAACAGGTATTATCCCACTATCCTGGCTTGAAGGCACTATAATTCCAATTTTTAAAAACAAAGGGAGCCCAACTGACCCGAGCAATTATAGGCCCATAACACTGCTCAGCTATATGGGCAAATTGTTTACCTCAATTTTGAACCAAAGACAAAAAACTTTTCTTGAATTAAATAACATATTAGAGGAAAATCAAGCTGGCTTCCGTAAGGGTTACTCTTGCGCAGACCATATTTTCACCCTTCATGCATTAATAGAGAGAAAAACCGCAAACAAACTTTTCTGTGCCTTCATTGATTTTTGCAGGCGTTCGATAAAGTGTGGAGAGCTGGCCTCTGGCATAAAGTATTAGGCACGCAAATTAATGGCAACTTTTTCAGAGTCCTTCTAAATATGTACAGTAACATAAAATCATGCGTTTCCCTAAATGGAGAATGCTCCCAGTACTTTTTGTCAGAAATAGGAGTAAGACAAGGAGAAAATTTATCCCCAGTACTTTTCTCGCTTTTCTTAAATGACCTTCATTCATACCTGCATATAAATGGATATGTTGGGGTTGAACTTATCAACCCAGATACTGCAATATTGTGGCTTAAGCTTCTGGTCCTATTGTATGCAGATGACACCGTCATTGTCTCAAGTAGTGCCCCTGACTTGCAAAACAGCCTTAACACGTTTCATAATTATTGCAAAAACTGGTACCTAAATATTAATATTACAAAAACAAAAGTTATTATCTTTGGCTCTAGACAAACAAGGAACTTTAATTTTAAATGTGGAAATAACCCAATTGAAATAACAAAAACTTATCACTATCTTGGCGTCACATTCTCTAGTAATGCATCTTTCTTAGACGCCCGCAAACATGTAAAAGAACAAGCCTCAAAAGCCATGCACCTTCTTTGGACTCGTGTTAACAATGCAAATTTACCTATCAACTTAGCTTTTAAACTCTTTGATCATATTGTCTACCCATTCTTACCTATGGCTCAGAAATATTTGGATATGAAAATTTAGAAATATTAGAACAGGTTCAAAAAGATTTCATGAGAAAAATCACAAAAGCCCGTCGATCAACACCAATCAACTTTCTATATGTTGAACTAGGACGCTACCCTTTAAGCATTAATATTAAAACAAAAATGATCTCCTTTTGGAATAGACTCATAACAGGCAAAGAAAGCAAAATATCTTTACTAACTTACCAACATATGTTGTCACAACCAAATTTAAATTTCAAATGGTTAAATAAAATTAAAGAAATCCTTACATCTGTTGGAAGACCAGACATCTGGCAAAACCAAACACAAATTACACAAAACAACATCCACATACAAATAAAACAAACACTAATTGAGCAATTTAAGCAATCATGGAACGCTGAGCTACATATAAGCAACAAAGGGCGCATCTACAGCAGTTTTAAAAGTAACCATGAGTTTGAGCCTTACCTGATTAAAATTCATCCCAATGAGTCCCAAAGTATCTTTAGATTCCGCACTGCCAACCACCTCCTCCCTGTATAAACTGGCATCCCATTCCATGATCGTCTTTGAAACCTATGTAACACACACGAAATAGCTACTGAAAAACACTATTTAATGACATGCCCTTATTTTGATAACGAACGGCATCGATATTTAGGAAACCAAATAGAAAGGCATGCAACATTTATCGAAATCATGACGCCGTAATCAATAGTAGAAATGAAAGAGCTTTCGAAATTCAGCAGAATTATAATGAAGAAATTTATCAGGCATTAGACTATTGCATTGAGTTTTATATCTTCGAAAAACAACAACAACAAAACGCCAATGCCTCCGAACTCACTTACTTTAATTACTCACGATGCAAGTTTATCGACCGCCTACTGTATAACTTTAAAGCATGATATATTACTTACTCTCCAACTGTTAAATGGCTTACCTCAATTCGCGGGTGTTATTCAATTAATTTTGCACCGACATCTGTTAAAAACACGCGTCTGTCTAAACCGATAATAATCACACGAGGTGATCCATAACTTTTAACTGCACACGGTCTCAAACTAGGTCGCAAAGACCCATATGTTAAATACTGCAGTAGTGCAGTGACGTCACCTGTGATTTACTATAGTCCGCTAATGAGGCTATTATACGGAATGATCCGCATCGACTCTATAAACACTTTCAATTATAATCTATGTAGACGTACCATACACCAGTAAATAAAACACTGTTATTTATCACGTTAATAATTGTGTGATGTTTCTTCTCTGATGAACAATGATAGCATTTATGTATGTATACTTACATTATCTATTGTTAAATTATTCCTAACATTATGTTGATGTATATTACCAATGACTGTGACACTGCTTAAAATGCACGAGATTGTGAATATGAAAATCTTGATTATGATATCGTTTCATGTTAATGATGATGATGTATAGGGTTATTCTCTGCGTGCATGATTCTTATGCGTATTATTATCAATATCATTATTATTATTTTTTTATCATAATTATTATTATTATTGTTATTATTATTATTATTATTATTATTATTATTATTATTATTATTACTATTATTATTATATTATTATTATTATTATTATTATTATTATTATTATTATTATTTAATTACTATTATTATTACTAAATTATTGTTTAAGCACAAATGCTATTCTTGAAAACCAATGTAGATTTTTATCTTTCCCATTTTGCGAACTTAATTTAAAACTTACAAACAATCAATGTAACTGTTAAAACTGTTAAATGATTCAAACTGCTTATATTAATATGACTTCCCCCTATACCAAAATGTCCCACACTTGAACCGGAAACAAACAATGTATTTTGTACTGTGTATATTATATGTTCCCCATGTTGTATCTATGTATACCTGGGAGTAATAAAGTATTGTTCTGTTCTGTTCTGTTCGGCTCAAGATCAACCACACGTTAACAAAAACTAGTTCTATGTGTATACTTTTAATGGTTAGATAATACATAATATATACTATTTTACAGTTGAAACGCTTTGTTGCAATAATGTACATGCAAATTGAAGTTGAAGGATTATAAAAAAATTGAATTGATGATGAATTAGGTGGTCGTAGGGTTATATATCCCATGTAAATTTGTATAATCATCACGTGGATTTAATATTTCACAGTATTTGCGAATGCATTAATAAACCACGAGTTGATTAACTTCTGTGCATTGGATAGATATCGATTTCCGACTTAGAAGAGCAAACAAAGTGATAAGTCTAGTCAACGGTAATTTTAGGGAAAATGACGATTTTATATTTACAATAAAGCCTCAAAGTAAATGCGAAAAATAGCATTCTAAGCTGCAAAACAATGTATCCTCTCTAGCCGATTCGTAGCATTGCAAATTCAATCCAAACATCATTTATTGTGTTAACAATTCAGTTTAGCAGTTCAATGAATTGCACGAGAGAACATATTGATTGATGTGGCAAGATTAAAATATGATCTGCATTAACATGCGGAAAATAAAACAACATTTTACACTAAACTGTGATCTAAATGCGAATATAGCTCAGTCTCTATGAACAATAATGAGCTATGACTTAGGTGAATCCAATACATGCATTGTTTCACTATAATCCATATGTTAGTAGTACAAACATGCAATTTATTGAATAAGAAAATATTTAGCATGTTTAATTTATATATTAAAACATGATACAATTAAGCCTTATAAATGCATTACAGTCAACTTTCACGAGCTAACCATTTAGCACTGACTGTAGCAAACAATAGTTTTGGTTAATACTCAAAGTCTGTGTATATACAATTTTTAGATTTGCTTTATACTTTCTACAAAACATAGCATGAAAATCAACACCTATTATTTCGTATTCCGATTTGCATATAACCGAAACAAAAATAAACTATTATATAAAATGATTATTATTTAGCCGTTTTCGTTTTACACATTATGAAACAGAGCAAGAAACTCATATTTATTTTCCTCTTTCGTTTTGGTCATAATTTTACCTCAAAAAAATGTTCGAAAATGCAAACGAAATGTGCGTTATCATTCATCGTTTATGCTTTGATAAAATAGTGAACATCAAACGAATGTCTTGTTGGATAAATTGTGAGTGGCTTTACGTGAGCATTCGTCTCTTTTAGTAACGAAAATAACATTAGTAAAATGTCATCGTTGAATAGTCAAAGTACAGAAATGCTTACTTTTACTGAAGACATGTCTTCGTATGGAGTGTGGGCGCTGCAAACGCTTTTGCTAAAATCATTTTAATTGAACTTGATAATTAAATTTCGACAAAGATGTTAAGAAGTACCGAAGCATCGCCCACAAATGTTAAAAGTTTTTAAGACTTTCAATTATTAAATTATACTGGAACATAAGATTCTTATCAGAGTTTCCTCGATTCGACCTTCAGATCGTATTGTTCTGTTTTGTTGTGTTTTACTCTAGTAAATTTTTTTTTATTAATGATTGCATTTGTGACCTCGGATTTTTTTTTAAAGTGAGCTTAACTTGCGCTCGATGCCGAGAACATCAAATTAAAAACATGTAATTTTCTACAGTTTGGATTTTTCCGTTCAGCCTACTGACAACGTATTGAGGCCTTTAACACACGCATCCTTAACTATGACTGTTTTTTCGATTACTCAGTTATATAATCACATGCCTGACACATGTTATGTTGTTTTCCTGTTCAGAATAACACAGGTCACGTTAATCCTGCTTCTTTTAAAATATGGTATTAGATAATTAATGATTTAGATTACTCAGATCACGCTAACTTACGTACATGCATGTTATATTCAACTGGGAATGCAAACTGGGCAATAGAGAACATTATTTGTTTGATAATAGAAAATATTGAATTACTAAATGCTGGTGTTCACATCATTACGTAAACAGCACACATTCTTGTGCATACACAGGTTGTTGTCTATGAAAGAAATAACTAAACTAAAGATATATGCAGCATCAGTCACATATGTTTAGCAAATTAAAATGTTTACCTTTTCAATGTGTTGTCTTCTGTGTTCATGACGCCATGTTAAGAGTGGGTTAACACAGGTAAATAAGAGCGGTGTTTGGTACTCAATTCATAAATGCTCATTGTTTCTCAAACTTCGTTATACGAGTTTTTAAACTTGAAGTGTTATAGCATTGGTCATTTGCTGACTCATCAATCAGTATTAAACGAAATTTGCCAGCCAGTTCCTCCACGATATAGAATGCAGTGACAGCAAAAGATAAACCGCTGGTACTGACAATCACCAAACAATATTGTCCCTTTATTTGTAACCGTACATGTGCACTAGTGAAACGGTAATGCATGAAACAGAAAGTGCTGTTTAAAATTGTTCCATAAGTACAATTGTGAAAAAGTAAAATTGAAAAATATTTTAATTATAACATGAATAATGAGCTGAAATTAATGCTTCGGTTGACATTTTTTCCTTTCTTTAAATCCACTTAAGTTTTAGAAAGTTAAACCTAAAATAGTTTACCCACAATGACTTGCACGTTACATTTTCGAATACTCCTTCACCCTTCACAATTTACACAGAAAAATATTATGTTATTCAAATAGGCACTTCCCAAAGACGGTAAACATTGATTATTTTACTGGAGACATAAATGATACAACATGCTTTAATTTAAACAATTAAAGTGATTTAGTGCCTCTAACATAAATCATAAACCAGCTCAGGCGAATATTGCAAATATGATGACAAGCATATTGCATTCGGTGTTCATTCAATAAAATCAACAATAAACGTTTTCGTATTCAAGTTAAAGTTAATTACATTTAATGGAAAATAAAATCTCGCTGCTATGGTACCTTAATATAAAATTATTATTTAAAAAAGTCGTTCATTTGATTTGCACGACTAACGATCATGTAAACAAGTTTAGTGTTTAATAAACATGTTTAACCATCATTATAGCTGAACATAATGTAACTTTCGGTGAAATAATAAAATTGGCATCTACTAAACAAATACATGTCAGGTCTCATAGTATAATACATTTGTACATGTATGCACCTGAATAAACGTTCAGTCATTGCTATGTTAAATGGCGACTTGCTGAGTTGTTCGCTTATCGGGTTTACAATAGCATTGAAGCATTATTTATATCGGCTTGATAGAAAATATCAGTCGGTCACGCTTGACAACGTGTTCAGGTTATTTTTCCGAACATACACATAAATGTCATCGAGAAATCGCTGCACATTGATTTATACCTCTTTAAGCATGTGTACTTATTTTTTATTATACTTTTATTTCGTATTTTGTACAGATGCGTACAATTTCATGCTCAATTAAATGTCGAACGTGCTTTCAATTAACCGACGGGTTGGATGTGCTTTCGAAAAACAACATGGCTTCTTCTGTAAGGGGCCTTTCATCGCCTGCGCCACGATTAATTGCAAACTTATGAATATAACTTGTGTAAAACAAAACAACTGAATGTCCGTCCGATATGGCACCTGTAGAATGCTAATCTGCAATACATAATTTACTAACTTCACGTAATAAACTTTAAACACAAGCTATAGAAAATAATTCGTCTTATACGTCAGGTTTCATTATTGCTTTACCGTTTATTGCCACTATACAGTTCATTTAAATATTGCATACCCAGGTGGTTAACGTAACGTTAGATATTCAATCGAACGTCATCATCTTGCATTTTGTCAATAACCATGACATGCTGCTTATATCGACAGAAACACATGTATAATTCGATCTCGAACAATCACACACGCAAAATTTGACGAGAATCTTGCTAAAGCAAGCATTATGTTGGATACAATATTTTAAAACGTGAGCATTTATTAAACTTACAAACATACCTATGCCATTAGACCAAAAACATTCTGAGCTTCACCGGTTTTTAATACATGATTTACCTAATAAAAAACCCTTCGTTTTAAATATATCGTTTTAAAAGTATGAGTGTAGTTCTATAAGAATTTTTACGTTATGATGATAACGTAACGTTCGATTTTCTAAATATTAATATTGTCTACTTCATACATAGTACATTTCGTACATATTTCAGGTCTTAATGTCAAACTGTTGTTCTCGAGAGATAAAAGCGTTGGATAAAATATGCATTTTATTTTCATTCAAAATTCCACGTACTAGTAGGACTAATCAGCGTTACAAATCAAGTGTTATGTGAACTTTATTTAACGTTTTAACTGGAAATGAATTTTATTACATTAAGCCATGTGTATGAATTCAATCAAACACACTTGAATACAGTATTGCAAAGCCGCAGAGAAATTCATTATATCGCCAATCATTTCTCATAAAAATGTTACGTTAAACATCAAAGAAGTCACAATTGGGAGCAATTAAAGTGAGTAATTATTGCAATTAGAACTGTTCAACAAACCTAAAAACATGCTACGAACTTATAATAGGGTATATGTTATTACAGTCTGTTCAGAGCGAAATCATTTCCGTATGAATTTAATTTGAAGAGGTACCTCTTGTAGAAATATATATATGTGTAGTCCTTAATATGCTTTGCATGATACTGTTTGATATGTCATGTGGCACATCATATAAATACATCCGATATAAACATGAACTTTTAAATAAAACCTTCGATGGAGCCATAACATAATAATACAAATGCATTGTATTAATAAATCAATAGTTCCAAATGTTTTAAAATAAGATATAAATTGTTTCACTACCGAGGAATTGGTTGGTACAACACCTCGAATTGATTTATCATCCAATCAGACAATCGTGTAAATGAAAAATACATTATGATGATTATTTCAATAATTGTGTCTTAGAAAACACTTCGAATTCGATTATAAAAAATATACAAATACAAAATCAGTAGGCTAGTAAATTAATTGTCTTTAGAAGACATATTAAAAAAAAATGCTTTCAGTTCTGCATAACATACATTGGTTTATTCTCATAATACTTTATCTATATTTGTGGCGAATATAGTGATACCAAAATGACTGCATGCTTATCTGCGGATCTTAACACCGTAATTGTATGATTATTAAGATGCATGTTGATAAGTCGTATTTTTAACAATATAAATCCGTGAACACACTGCTAACATTTTTGACATTCTAAGAAGAGGTAATTGGAATAATTAAAGAACAGTACTTTATTAACTACATGTAATGGTAACAAGTGGGTTACTCATTATATATATGTTTAAACTGTGTAATATATACATAGGCTATTCAACGCGAAGTTTCTTTTTTTAAATATAAATATACAAATACGTATTACCGCTTTCTCAGCAACTTAGTTTTTCGTAAATCATTTAATATTGCAGATATCATTTTGGCATAAATGTTTTTCAATCATCGTCTAGATAAACATTCCAATAACTTTTAAATTTAGCAAAACGAAACTAGAAATGTTTTTCACATAAACATTAGTTTTTGTAGTGCATATTTTGAGAATTTGCGACGAACGTGTTGTGTTTTTACTTTTTAAATAATGGTGTATATACATACAGTACTTATTGTATATTGTGTTCAAATACGACTATCATGTGATCTATGGGTTGCGTATTAAAATAAAAGCTGGACAAAATAATACGCCACGTTTACAATTCGTTCTCTAAGGTAAACATGGCATAATGCAGGTCGCAGGTCGCTGGTCTCTAAATTCGTCATACTTGTATAGCTCATTAGTCACACATGCTTAAAAGCTCCTGTTAAATACGCCATTGGTTGTGTGTGTCTATGTACAATTGTAGTTTGACACAGTAGGTCATAAAATGCTCAAATAAAAGATTTATTATTCATGTTTTAGTAGATGCGTTCAAAGTGCGGTCATTTTTCGAACATAGACAACATGTATGTCAACAAGCATCAACGGATTAAATAAACCGTAATCAAAACCTTTTTTTGTTGTTGTTTTTTGCGGGCGGCCACAACAATCCATTAACAACCCTTTGCATCAGCGAATGTTGTTTGTAATGGAATTTTAAGGAAAATAATGAAAGACATGTCTATCTTACAAAATTAACGTCGTTCTATCAAAATTGCAATATATTTAGATGATTCGTCTATATATTTACTAGTCAATTGGTGTTATAATGTGTAGGAACTGCATTTTATTCTATACGTTTTCACTAAAATGCTTATGAAACGTTTTTATCTGTTGTGGATTGTTTAAATGCTTTGTTCATAGTTTGACAACCTGTGAATACGTATCTCCACCATTTAGTTCATTCTTTAAATGATACCGATACTTATATTTATAATATGGTGACTTCTGTATCCGGTGTATTCACCTCTGTACATGGACAGAATTTATATTGAATTGTTCTAACGGATGTTTTTGACGCCGTCATTTTTGATCTCATGTTCTCCCACTTCTCAACAACAATCTTCAATTTCGATTTAAAACACAGACCTCTCATACTTATAATAACACTTAAATATTTATTTCAAACACATTCAGCTCATGAATATAATTTTTTTTTAAACTGCATTACACAATATAAGTGATTTTACCATTATATATGAACTACATAACATTGCTGACAAAATACTTTATTAAAACTAAAGCAACGTCTTGAACCAAGCAATGGACTAATGAGTTATACTTTTGGAGACGAAGTCCATGAATTTTCTGGTAACTGCAATTTAGCAATTTTCGCCTTGTAGTGTACAACGTAGTCGAGGTACACAAACTAAATTGCTTAACGATATTAATACGTATCTCAGGTAAGGTCTTGGTAATCATAAATTTAGCAAGCAAATTCGATCAATTTATATCCACCGCCAATATGCTTCTGGACACAAAAGTGTTATATTTGACAAGATACAAAGGGCCATAACTCCTTTATTATCCAATGGTGTACAATGCCGTTTGGCGTGCATCATCCTCTTATCCATATATATACTCATACCAAGTTTCAATGAAATCCGCAAAAGCACTTCCAAGATAGGCTCCGGACACAAAAAAAAGCATTTTTCCAAGATACAAAGGGCCATAACTCTGTTATTAACAGATTGTGTACAATGCCATTAGGCGTGCATTATCCTCTTATCCATATATATACTCATACCAAGTTTCATTCAAATACGCCAAAGCACTTCCAAGATATGGCTCCGGACACACAAGTGCCGGACGGACGGACGGAAGGACGGATGGAAAGACGGACGGAAAGACGGACGGACGGACGAAAAACGCCAAAACAATATCCCTCCGCCTATGGCGGGCGATAAAAATACCTGAACTTGTTATGTGTATTCGGAAATGTTATGAGGTCGTTATTATGAAAACCAGAGTGATACATTTGTACCACCCTTATTACATGTATTGAATTACAGTGATGCTTTTGTGCACTCAAATAATGACAATTAGCTTCGTTTTGTCGCACAAAAACCAAGTGTATTTCCAGCGCTAGAACGTCGGTAATGAGCGATCCGCTAACGGTAATTAGCATTCCATCACACAAATCAAAACCTGTGATAACAACTTCGACACTTATTACACATAGGCCTGTGTTGTTGAGACATTGAATGTCGAACTTTAAATTGTTGATGCGCGGTTGTGTATGTTGCTCTTATGAGTGGTGTGTTATAAGGTAGAAGGAGTATTAAAAGAAGTGATAAATTAACAAGTAATTTAGTTCGACACTTTTCGCCTTTTATTTGTTACTTTTTGTAAACATCCGTTACGTTTCGAGCGACATTTGGACAACTTTTCTAGTTTAAGACAAGCACATGTAGCTTTCTTCGTCAAACGAAGCCTTCATTCGCGTTATTCACTACATGCTAGTTGTTTCACTTAGTGATTATATAATCGATTTCAACTAAAATCGATGTTTTAATATAATGTTTAATGTGTTGTTATCTTTAGCAGGTATACACTAAATTGATTATTGTATTGCAATACGGAGAAGGTCCGCTAGACTGAACCGCTCTCGTCTCGTCGATTGTGTGACATCGAAGCAAACCTCACTCACTCGCCGCGTGCGTTACAATCAGGCAGAAATCCACAGTTAAAAAAAAATATTAACCATATTTTGAACATTATTTTTTTCTTCACATGACAAAGGTATAAATATTTTAACAAACAATTAATATCTAAAACAAGCATGTGTAACGTGAAGTTAGCAGTGTGTTAAGTCAATGCCATTTCGCCTGCTAGTAATATATACAGTGTTATGAATGAGATGCACACAAATCACTCCTATAATCAGGCGCACTGTCAATATTTGTTTTAACAGAACCAATATTTTATTCACATAAGCATATTATAGCTAATCGTGATCCATATTATAAGACATTCATATGTGCGTGAAACAAATGAGTAATTGAGATAATTATTCATTATGCGTGAGATTGTTGTGTGTTCATATAAGCAATGAATGAGTATATAAACCACATATTAACAAAAACACTGTTGAAACAGGCAAAATAAAATAAAGTACATTCATTTCATAATTAACTATAAATATCAACAGAAATCAGCGTTAACAGAATACTCGTACTATAGAGTTGAAAATATATATAATTTAAAAACTTACATAAACTATCAATGGTAAGCTATGACACGGACAATGCACATATTTGGATATTATACGCAACATACGCATTGTATATATTGTTGTTTGATTTGTTTTTAGTTTCGTATTCTCAATTTAGATAGCTAAAACACACCTATAATACACTGTCTGTTACTACAGACCGCTGGAGGGTATATTCATGGCTTCTCAAAATTGACAACGATAACATATGACTTATGGCAAAGGTTTTCCTAGTATGGACAATTATTCTCGCTGAGATTGTAGTAATTGTAGCAGTTCCTATTACTGTGACATCAGAATCATTAGTCCAACGAAGGTTCATAAGCGAGCTCTTTATATCGAAGTAAGTCTAATTAAGTGAAATAATAATGACCAATGGTATAATTAGATTCTTAGATGTATTATTAAAATATGCTATATTGTATTTATGTCAATACAAAGTGGACATCAGTTTGTTTTTAAAACACTTTTCAATATCAACACCATGCAATAGATTATTAACGACCGTTAATATAATCACATATGAATATTTAATAAACTTTATATATGTATGTTTGTATATACGAGTAATGCATAACATGAATGCTAAACTTAATATACGCTCTGTTTTGCAAAATTTAAGTTAATAAATAATCAATTTGTAAGAGGGATCGAGGTGTTGATGAGTCGAGTTATAAAATATCCGCCTAATATTAAACAAGTAAAACGATTGATCGTTAATTTAAAAAAAAAAAACTACATTTAACCAGTGCATAAGTATATCACAAACATTACATCAGGAATGCGACGACCAATTTTTCACACCATTAATGCTTTGTTCTACCTGTATTGTAACCGAAACAAATGCACATATCCATTAGCTGAAACGCTTTACTTGTTGCGCTGTAACATGTTAATATTTGCAAACATTTATATCGTAATTTTGTGTTAGTACCTCCAATCTTGATAGAATCACTTGTTGGGGATAGAGATGGTAGTACATTCCGATTCGATATTGATAAAACCAATAAAACATTGCTTTCTCTCAGCTGATATACTAATCTAGATTGTAAACATTATAACTATACATGCATTATTTTTTACATAGTTTCATATTGTTGTAGTATGTTGTCGGTCTGTGTTGTCAACATAATTTAATGAGGGATCATATTCTCTTTTAAGTATGGCATGTCTTCCTAAATGTACATTTTAAATGTTGAATCGCTTGCATTATGCGGGATGGTTTTACACGTAAATAAGCTATGTGTATGCCGCGCATTCATATCTTTATGATTTGCATAGACTGTTAAAAACACATCAGTGTACGCAAAGAAGATTGCAGTAGTACTGCTCGCCGTTTATCAAACACACGGTATAATGGCAGAAAAAGAGAAAGACGATGATATTGTTGATAACACTGCATTGTTCTCATCGTGTTTTATTTTGTTGTTGTGACTGAGGCGCTAGCCTAGTGGGTGAGCTCGGAAATCCATTGAGAACCAGTTCCTTATTATCGTTTAATGTAAGTACAGATGTGGAATGGTGAGAACACATTGTGCTTGACTAATACGTCGATGGATACATAACAATCGTGTTCTACGTGTTTGTATCGCTTTACTACATGCATTCTGATTGATAGAAGTTGTTTTATTATGGCAAAAAACGTTCTCCGCAAGCTTGTGATTTTATATGGGACTTGTGTTAAATACAAATCGAAACTGATATATGATTTTTTTTAAAGTTATACACACTGTGCCACATATTTACATCGTATTTAAATGCGAGCGTTGGTGTACATTTGAGAAATGTGTGCTAGCATGTGCCTATTGCAATTCAAATTGAAAGAGCTAATGATGTTCAATATTAGCCGATTTCAAATATTGATAAGATAATTTAAATTGCAAAAAAAGTTTTGGATTAAGTACAATTTTCATTGGAGTTTAGTTTTAGGTTTAATCACCTCCATAACTGCTGTCAAAGGTGAGCATTTATTATTGCTTTTTTGGAATTATTGCTATATTGCATGTGTGTTAATCTGCATTTTATATCAAAAATGACAAGTACTGTATTGTATTAGTGTGTTATTAATAATCACTTTTACTGTTATTTAATTGTCCGAAGAATGAAGATAGTAAGAACATAATAACCTGATAAATGTAGTATATGCGTGGTGGTAAATGTATTAATAAAAATCAACATTTTCATCTGCTTAATATACAGATCGATAACACATTTAGTGCGTTCCTTCTAAAATTACCTCGATCTAAATGCGAGTTACGTAACGGTAATTAAGATAAATAAATAATAGACACAATTTACGAGAAAAAAAAACTACATAATGTGACGTCGAATTATAACGTATAATTATACATTACTTCTGAATGACTGCAAACATATTTAACTTTAGTATTTAGTTGTTATGGTTATGTCTCTCAAGAGCACAATTTTAAAGTTCAATAGTATTTTTTAATAAACGGGTTAGCGGGGCTAATGTAATTCAGATAGACGCAATTTATATTGATATTCCTTTACACCTATACACTTCATCAGAGATCTAGATCAACATGATCGTTTATTTATGCCGGTTTTCAATTATGGCAATTTTGTATGACGTTAGTATGCAATATTTTATTAACGTTTCTGTCAACATATATTTTCCAAATCATAGATTTTAGCGTCAAAACCATCCGCACGCATAACTTTTTATTAATATAATATGTCAATATAACATTGCGCGTATCCATTCAATGTTACTACAAAGCATTATGTAAACACCACGAAGTTTATTACGTCTCATGCTATGGCTCATACCGGATTTGTTTTTCTGTGCTTAACAAGGCTTAAATTATATCCTCATTTTACCTAACCAATTTTATACAATAAGCATACAAGATTGTAAACAAAGTTAACAGATATGCATTTGCGATCTCTTCAGGCGTTGTTATTACACATGTTGAACAATTTATCCGAATGTGTTGACCGCATTTATAAGGAGTAAATGACAAATAGTGTAGTTGTTTTTACAGCATATTCATGCACGGCTTTACAGTTGATCCATAATAAGCATATAGGTACAAAATAATAATTCCACATTAATCATATAATGGCGAGAAGTAACATTTAAAGTTATTACAATCACTTCTTTTTTATGAACAATAAAATGTGATGAGAATGTGTCTTGCCTCTTTGTAAGAGGAGCGTTCACAACAATTGTATTTGCATAACATCTTGATTGCTCATTCTTTAAATTATTGCAATTTTCTTGGAAAACATATGGTTAAAATGCTTCAAGAAACTACACATAAAATTATTACTAGTATTAATATTGTTGTGTCTATCACTTAAGCTCATAAATATTCTTAAAGTAACATAAATACTCAAAATCAACGAATATTTCGCAAAATATTTCGTAAAATAAAGTTTACCCATTGCAAATCGTTGTTCCTTATAGTCGTTATAGCAATGGCCAAACTATAAACTCTATATGTGGTATGGTCACATAAACTTAACGTGATACAAAATACTGATTTTTTTATTTTTGTGTGCGACAATAAATGCAATGTTAATTTAGCGCAGCTATATCCGAACATTTACGAGCAAACTCAATACTTGTTTCGGGTAGCGTCGGAAGAACGATACATTCGTGAGAACAACGTCGTGCTTCTGCCCAAAGCCAATCTCGCGTTTGCTCGATCATGTTTGGATATCGTAGCCGGAAATACAATAACATATATAGCGACCTACAAACATAAAAACGAAATATATGTCACCAGACCTTCATCAAGCTTTGAAATGTGTGCTATTGCCATTGGAAAAATTGATATGTTATGTGTTAACTTTAATTTTCGAAATATTGAACAAAATATTCGTTGATTTTAAATGATTGTGGGTTTTTAAGGAAACGCCTAATAGCTCTAACAAATAAACGCCATGATTTTGTAAACGCATGCATGCTTTAACATAATATAATATATCTTTAATATATATGTTTAATACTGCCTCGATGATAATATTAAGCAAGTGTAATGAAATGTTTCCTGTTGCTGTTTTCGTATGTCTGATTGCAAAACAATATTGCTATAATTAATATTGAATGTGTAATCTTGTAATCAGCAATCTTGAAATAAAATGTGTTCAAAAAAAGTGTAATGAAATGATTCTTCATTGTGTTAGAATTATTAATACATCTCTGCAGTATGTTAAAAATATGTCACGATGTCAAATATGTAATGTGTTTAGTACAAAAGATGGATATCATGTGGGATCACAACTTACAAAGAATACTATCGACAGTTATAACTTAAACTAGTAAGTAGCATGTTTGATTCAATACAATATAAATATAGCAAATATCTCTTGTATTGTAATTTAAAACATTAAACCATATTTTACTGAACGGACTGCTATGCATTTATTATTAACATATCGTTTGTGTGTTTATGTATATAATAGAAATTATAAAACAAATATATCCAATTGAATGCAAAATATATTTTGTAAAAAAAACATGCTTACTAACTTTGCAAACAAAAAATAAGTTAATTGAAACGACCGTTTTGTCTTAATACCACCATGTATTGTGCAATGCGTCTATAATTTTCTCCTGAATGTAATAGCAAGTGTAACAGACATTTTGTACTTTTTTCAGGAGTACATATTATAAATTTTTCAGAAATACATGTTTTGTATCTTCTTAATATTTTACAAAATGTCAGTTGCACAACGTTATACATTCAGAAAACGACTTGTTTTCGTTCCTGTAAATACGGAAAATTTGGTAAAAACATTTTTTTCCACAAAGGTCGTCTTAATATTTAAATAGTTGATAGTCATCTTAATTAACACTAAATGGAAAAACGTAAAAGTGTATGAAAATGTTTGTTACAGGACGTATAACATTCAGTAGACTGTAGTCACTATTACTCGAATATAAGTGATAAATATTAGTTTTCGTCATTTTAACAAGCGAATTTAGTTTTTATATGTTGCATCCCACAGGAACACAGGACTTTGGTCATGGTGCTGTTTCATTATAATTACGTGATGTATAGTTTTGATATTCGAAACAAACCATTAATTAAATACCGACTTCACACTTTTTGAATATGAGTTAGCTGATATTCATTAGTTTAACGCAGCATATATTTAAAACCACATAAATACTCACAATCAAAGATTATTTCGTAAAATATTTCGTTAAATAAGTTAACCCATTAACAAGCAGCGTTCTTATAGCTAGAGCCAGAATTTTAACTTTAGATATTGTAGAGTAACATAGATTTAACGAGATAAAAAATGCTCGTTTTTATTTGTTTGTGTCACAATATATTCAAAGTGAATTTCCCGCGACGATATCCGAACATTTACGAGCAAACGCGAAATTGGCTTCGGGCAGCGTCGGAAGCACGACGTAGTTCTCATGAGCTGCCTGAAGCCAATCTCGCGTTCGCGATGGGTGTGACAGCAAATTAATTAAAGCAAAGGAGAACGCAAGACACATTGAGAATGGATTCAAGCAACATACGAACCTGCATTTTATAATATTCTTGCCATTGTTATTAACAATCGACTTTTTCTTAATAACAAAGCCTTAATTTTGAAATAAACATATATATACTACAACGGAGTTTGAAGAACAGATTTCAAAATTCCTGAATTTGTATGACGCATAATATGTCATCGTCGGATACCCACGACTAATTCATTCCGTTACTCTCCAGCATAAGCCGTGGGACAATATAAGCAATACACTCCGTTTTGACCTGAAGTGTAACCTTTCAGTAGACCAACGAAATTGCAGTTTACAAAAGCATTTTGCTTTGGAGGTGTCAATGCATCGCCTGGATAAATGCGATTTGATACACCAAGCTTTTCCATCCACCTGTCCGAGTACTTTAAAAGACATCGCGCCCATGTAAGAGACTAGAGATACTTTTACCCTGAAAGTCGTTTAAATTCTCAATTTTAAAGTATACGCATGCACAACGAAATTCCAATTCTACGGACGACGCAATTTTGACAACAAACCCCAAGTCTCTATAGTACGAGTTGTTTAATTGGTAAATAATATCCTCATGAAATCGTGAGGGATCCAATGAAATTACTGGAATTGACACACCCTTAAACGGCGAAAAGAGCTCGTAATGTCCCACTGTCGATAAATGGAGAGTAACGGAATGGGTCGAACGTGGGTATCCGACGATTATAATATGTGAGCATCATCTCATTTATATTTAAGTGAATTGTATTGTTCTTAAATCATTATAATTATTGTCGTATCAAAACGTGTCAAATAGATCGCTAGCTGTTCATCTCCTAATTTATATTTATGGTATCTTCTGAGTTCCGATAAGTGCAAGACACTCTTCTGGAATCAATACCTAATTTATATGTTGACATTCGCAAATTACCATCTTTAATCCACTTGTTGTTTATACTTTAGTTCACAAAATAGAGAAACAATTTAATATGTGTCGGTATATAGATGATTGACACACTGATTGATTCTTAGCTAAGGTATCTATCTTTACTTCAGCGAGTCAATGGCGCCTGGGCGACTAGCATTGACATTGTGGCGTTGTGATAGTTTAAGTTTAGATGTTACATATAATAACACTGTTAGATGGGCTGTATTCAAGATTGTCATCATTTAATTTATGACATCCAATGAATGCGAATTCAATACATTTTTCTTGACTAAGTGAGAATACTTTTCAGGCCTTCGTGATTTTAATTCCACTTCTCCTTTTTCATTATGTGCTTTTACCAGAAAACATAAAATACATTTTAAAAAGCAATATGGCTCACACATATATATATATGTATTTATATATAATATAAAACGCTTTTATTAAATTTGCCATAGCTTTCGACCTCTCGGTCTTCTTCAGCGGCGTTTATTTGTGAATAAGCATATCATCTTTAGCGGAAGTGACGTTATATTATCGCAAAAGACTAAATATATTAAACACAAACGACTAAAATTGTCGCGCAATGTAACGTGCGATTATATAACGTCATTTCCGCTAAAGATGATTTGCTTATTCACAAATAAACGCCGCTGAAGAAGACCGAGAGGTCGAAAGCTACGGCAAATTTAATAAAAGCGTTTTATTTTATATAAACGGCTAAAAGCGACTTTATTATATATATATATATATATATATATATATATATATATATATATATATATATATATATATATATATATATTAAGGAGCGCACCCGCGAAACAGGCATATTGCAGGCCGGTCAATCATTAAGACGTGTAAGTTTATGCGTTTTAATAATTCTCTGTAAAATATCAAGTTAAATGTGTATATATCATCGCTGTATTGAATGTAAATAATTAAGTCGCACATGTCTTTGGTAAATATGTGCATGGCATAGCTAGACTTTGACACAAAATCAAACACACTGGCAGAAAAGCAGATGTGCCAATGCAACCTCGCAATGAGGTCACAACAGCGTATCAAGATGCCGAGATTATTGCCGATCATCAATGACTGTGAGCTTGGCGTTTATGAGCCACATTTTTACACCACGCCACAGGCAGCTGCTTTGACTGATAGGCTCGTCAGCATCAGTGTAAGAATAGAGCTGACTTGACAAACGTCCTGTTCAATGACGAGAGTCGCTTTAACCTGTTCCATAACAATGGTAGTATGAGCATGTTAAGACGTCGCGGTGAACGCCTAAACGATGACTGTGTATTTCATCGTGATCCCTACGGCGCCGACCTCGTTATGGCGTGGGCTTGAGTGTCGTTACACACCAGATAGATTTGATGATAATCCACGGAATCTTAACGTTGTTGGATATCAGCAGGAAATTTTGCTCCAAATTATAATTTTGCACCAACAGGCCGGTATGGGCGGCATGGTTTTGTTGCAGGACAAAGCATCTGCTTATAAGCTCGCGCATTGTAGGTCTTACTTCAACAACTAAACGTTCGTCTGCTGCATTTCCTTCCTGAATAACCCGATCTAAATAGAATCGAATACCTTTTGGACGAACTGGACAGGCGGTCACGGAGAAGACCACTGACCCTCTCAATCATTAGAGCAGGCTCTTTTGGAAAAGTGCGAAACATCCGTCAAAGTGTAATTATTAACTGAAACTGAAAAAAACTGAAACTGATTTATTTGATTAAACGCCTATTTTTATGCGTGCATATTCAATGGCGTTGTACATGTAAATATAACATACAATTTATAAAAGTTACGAGGTAAAAAGCTGACACCATATAAATATAGGCAGTAACTAAAATTTGATAAACACTTTAAAATAACCAAGCTAAATAAATAAAACAAAACACTACTTAAATTAAGTAAAAAAATAAATAAGTAGATAAATAAATAATGAATTAATGAGTGAGTGCATTGATTGATTTTTATATGAGGCACATATCGATTTTCAAAATATTGTGAACGTCAATGCATTGAAAATATCAACGCTGACATGTGACATGATTAACTATAAAATCACAACATTAAGTGCTTGCATAATTATTAACTACATGGCGTATATGGGAAAAAGACGTGTAAATGTTCTTAGAAACATGGAAGGACATACCAAGTATTAGGAACTTAAATTTGTGATATTCGTGACTTATAACATTTTTATATATTGTACGTTGTACGATTTTGCAAATTTGACTCTTGCAAATTTGACTCTCGAAATGACGTTTTTAATGTGATAAGTTTTATATTTTGTAGTTTATTACTAAGTTCAATTAAATTTGCATGAATTACCAGATATGTGTTGAATTAGTATTAGTCGAAATTTCAATAAAATCCGTGCAAAAATAAGGGAGCTTAATATATATAATTACATGTTTCGATAGAAAAGTGTATGTCTGAAATCCTTTAGATGTTGATTGACGTTATTTGGTTTACATCTTAAATCGCTTTCCTTGTGCGATTTCGTATAATGATAATTTTCGCAAATTAAAATCACCCACCATTGTCCGCAGCTTCATCAGCTTGTATGAATGTTTGGCCTTTTGAAATGCCTTGTCTCGTTTGTAATCTTGGAAATGAATCGTACTGAATATCGGAGATTTTTTTTAATGAGGCACATATCGATTTTCAAAATATTGTGAACGGCAATGCTATTAGGAGATTATATTGAATGCATTGAAAATATCAACGCTGACATGCGACAGGATTAGCTTTAAAATCACAACATTAAGTGCTTGCATAATTTATTTAAGAAGACCACCAACCACATTTGGTTTAAAAATGGCATGTTATAATAAAAAAATACAAAGAGATTACACGAAGTTAGATAGGGAAGTTTAACTAAAAATGAGGATAGATAACTTGACGTAGTTCAATTTGAATGTACTGTTATTGTGAAATTTTGTATAATGCTTTCATTTTTTTCTTAATACATATAGATATAAACATATAAGCCTATTTAAGCATACACTGTCAGACTAATTAACTGTAGGTCGTTTTATAAAACAGACACACATTTCGTAAGATGTTACTAATTTTTTATTATATATACATGTATGCAAATGAACAAACACACTATTTTAGGATATATATAAATGTCAATCAATGAAGTTGTTTAGCGTATGCGTATTATGAGTACAGTAAAGTTTACGTTGAGTTTGGGGAAGTAAAAGTGTGTTATAAACTACTTACTGAGAAAATGTCAGTTGGCTACTGTAGTTGATTTTCAAAACTAATAGGCAATAAGTTTCCAAATCGATTTGTCGAAATTACAGAAACACCGCTTGCATGTCATCATCTACATAAACGCAAATTATTCATTTTGAGAGCGCAGCTACTACTGTGTTTGTGCAGTTACTGTTTAAAACAAGTAGAAAGTTAACAAGTACACTCTTCAGCATTATTGCTACATGCAGCGTTTTATTGAAAAACCCTATTTTGTTATTTAATGTTCAGTCGCGGAGGGTAATGAGGAGAACAGTTACGTACAATCATATTTATAAAAAAAAACTTTAGTTGGAACTGTTTGCTTTTAAAATTCAAACGATTGCTTTGAATGAAATGGGCGAGTTGAAATAGTTGTATTAATTTATCTTTCTTTGGCGTTCACAATTTGTGTTTTGCATTATTTGTTTTAAGCGTTTAATACTTAATTACTGCTTAAGTGATATGCAATACATATTTCGAGTATATGTTTAAGCTTGAAATAGTTCACTGCTTTTATACAAAACAGAAAGCGAAATATATATAAAAACATACCAGAAAGAAATATGTTCTTTAACAGCAAATCAAAAGTTATGCCAATATCTCAATTTTAATTAAGAATTATGCGCTCGGTTGTAAAACCCAATTACGCACATTTGTAGCACTTTCGTGTACTGGCGCGGTACGTTTACAAAACAATTGCTTTTACAGACCACCATTAGGACAAAACCAATCACACGCGTGGCACATAAAGCATTACTAAACATTTAACATAATGATGTGGTTAACTAATACATTGCTTTTTTTTACTTCAGACATAGGAGTCCGTTATATCGCTACTCATTTATTGATTGATTAACGATACTCGTCAATATGATGGTTGTATTTTTGCCGACACAGGTACGTATACAAAGAGGTTGATGGGTATAACATTTCATTTGTATCATGCAAAAGTGTTGTCAATAATGGGTCAACAGTTATTCTGTTACATGGGCCAACAATAACATCAATTTACCTGCCGAGTGGGACAATTTATATCGAAGTATGCTGCAATGCGACGACTATAACTATCGTATGTCTAGTTTGAATCAACACATTCACATGTATATGACGCGAAGTCGAGAATATATATTTAATCGACGAAGAAACAACTTTGTGTATTAGCAACGCCTCACGCAAAGTGCATATGATCAATATTTTTTCTCCTAATAAGATACATATCTAAAAATTATAATCATATATATGCAATACATGTACAAGCGTCAAAAGCAATGTAAACATGATCGGGCAAGAAGCAATATAATGTTACTGACTTGATTACAAACGAACTGTAAAAAAATATTATTATTATTAACGTGTACCTTATATTTGCTGATGTTACTTTATTATTTTAATGTTTGTTCACAACTGTATTCAATACACAAATCCTTTGTGATCTCTCGGCAAGCGTGAATGTTGTGCTTGTAGCGATATGGAATCTGTCTCTCAACAATTTTAACGATAGCGGAATTAATTATGCCGGCTTTTTGCGCTTATGACAGATACCATGGTACGGTTGTAACAGCAGTGACAATATTCTGGTCCTGGTTAGACGGAAATGCATTAAAATTTCAGGATGATGTGGATTTCGGAGGCATAAACGGCTTACTATATGAAATCCAGATTCAATCAGGATTGGACAAGATAGCTTGCAATGTTTATTGATGTTTATGGTGCAGATATAAATTCCCTATGCATGTTCTTCAAATACATTTCTGATATTGTCTGTCATAAAAATCAATCTCAATACACATGTTATTATAACTTTTTAAATATTTTTTTTTCAAACCGGTTAAGAATTGACCATTTCAAGCCGGTGACCCTAGCTAAAACCAATAACTTGGTGGAATGCTGTATTTTTTTTTTTCGTATAATATAAACTGACGGAGAATTGATTTAATGTCCTGATATTAGTTCTGGAGATTTGTTATAATAATAATTGAACGGATTCGTGTAGTATGTGCATATGATGTTTATCGAATCGCATTTGTAAAATAAAATTATTTCAGCAATAATTCTATTTTGAAAAATATATGTCACGGTCGCATTTTGATGCATCACATACCGAACCCAGTGTGAATGGGAAGAAGCACGTTGACTAAAATCATCTCTGCTACTCATTATGTTTTCGTACGAAATCTCCGTTTCTTTGTTAGGACATGCATATCATTTCTGAATAAGTCACTTTTTGTCAAATCAAGCGTAATTGTTGCGCACGTTTCTATAAAATAATTATGTTGAGTTGTGGCTTTCTTCGGCGTTTCCTGCACTTTAGTTGAACATAAAAAGTTAAATAAGTTTGTTCTTTGCGAGATTCTGCAATCAATGAGCTGAAACCCTCTAATTCATTAGTTGCATTTGTTTGACTATGAACAGTGACAGTCAGATTAAAATATTTAGGAAGCAAGACTATTGCAATAATCGATACACATATCAAAGCCAGCATCGAGTATTGTTATGGCATCGCTGTTTTTATAGCTATGTTATAGATCAAACATTTAAACACAATATTGTGTAAAAACATTTATTTTGCCTTAACGTTTTTGTCAAACATAGATATGCTCACAACAACTATTAATTGTACGCAACGAGTACACAAATTATGCTAATTAACATTTTAAGTATTTGTATCCTTACAATAAACTACATCTTCATCATTGAGGAAGAACATAAGAGTCGTGTTCTGAGAAAACTGGGATTAATGCATGTGCAAAAAGTGTCATCCCAGATTAGCCTGTGCAGTCCGCACAAGCTAATCAAGGACGACAATTTCCGCTTAAAATGCATTTTTGCTAAGAAGACACTACACTTAAACGAAGTATGTCATAAAAACGGAAAGTGTCGTCCGTGATTAGCCTGTGCGGAATGCACAGGCTCATCTGGGACGACACTTTACGCACATGCATTATGCCCAGTTTTATCAAAACGCGACTCATATCTATCGTTTGATAAGCTCTGGTAGCCATGAACCTTCTACTATAGATCTTAAACTGACGTTAATTTGACAACATCTTCTCCGTTTGGACTAATAGAAATAAGGCTTTAACATGACCCTTCAAGAACTGACATCGCCAATATCAAATTCTGACGGGCTGTATTCAATCGCCAAAGGCCGTTTCACAATAACAAAAACAATAAGGAAATTTGCTGGTCCTTTACAACGTCTATGCCTTTTTACACTCGAAGAAACGCTTGTAGAAAAGTGTTTTTGGTACATCCGTAAATGTTAATATAAATGCCATGTCTCTCTGATTACATGGACGTGTTTGTGGATCAGGTCTTACGATTATAAGATCATTATGAACTGATTTTTATCGTTCTCCCAGTTAAAGAAGGCTAAGCCGTTACACAATACTTATTATTTAAATTGTATTTTATATGAGCCGAAAGGATATAATTATAATTAGTTGCATATATCCTGTTTCCCAAACCTTAATTTACTATTTACAGTTTTAGCTTGCCTAACATATTTTTACCGAGCTAAAATGATTTACTCTTTTAAACAACACCGTTTTGGCACCTGCTTGCATTAATCCTGGTAGGACATTTACCATCTCGCCGTTTAAAAGCATTTTTGAAAAAACTAAAGAAAATAATTGGATAACATATCTTAATATCGATACACACAATTTTAGAAATACAAACGCAACTAAATTCCTTTATTTTTCTTCTTTCTAACTCACAAAACAAAAACTGTGTCAATAAAATTAATTTTATCACATAAATAACATAATTAAAAAGTTATTTAGATTAACTATTTGTTTCACAACAACAACGGCAAGTGTGATAAAACAAATAAATAAAAAAAACTGGTTTCAATAATAAATTTTCATGTAGAGAATGCGCATGCTTTATTTACTCATTTATAGCAACGTTCTTGTATATGTAATAACAAACACGCGCTACACTTAAACAACTCTATGCGAATTTCGGAAACGGACTATTTGCTACAATGTTGTTTTACTTCGTTTCACTCGTTGACACAGCCTTAACTATTACAAAATATCATACGTGCAAACAAATTCCCAAAACAGTATTTATGTATTGTTTGTATCGTGTGCAGCGGACATTTCATAGGAAATAATTCGCTAAGATGCCATAGATTATAATCAAACCAAAATGCGAGGAAAGTATGCCTAATTGTATCTGGGGAAAGCATAGTTTGTTTCACTCTTGCGTGAGGAATGTTGTTATAGTGTGCACCGAGTATTTATACTATTCTTAAGGGTCTTTACGCAGGCATCATTTTGTCGTTGCGTGTCCATTCTAAAATGTCTTATGCATGCAAATGTATAATACTGATTTCTTTGTGATATTTTTGTATTTGTAAGAAAATGATAAACGGTACTTGTTTTACAAAATACACTTTAGTTATACGTGTTTAATTGTGTACTAAATTATGCACTCAGTATATCATCACATATCATATTTAACTATTCATCAATGAAGTTGTGTTTTTTAATTGTATAATATTTCATCACGTGCATATATGAGACGTTTCTGATTGTTAACGCGCAAATTTGTCTGATTCTGTTTCTACATTTGAGATTCATTTAATGTTTTTACTCAACAGAAAGTTACCTCGTATCAGAGATGACAAATAACTGATGTGTATACAGACAACATGCACGGTAATTGGCGCAATAAGTTTCATAATCACGTTTGCATTGAAACTATCAGCCAACATAACTTAACTGGTGCTAAGTGAACCATTTAATTGGTCTGGCAGGAATGCTGGGCACTTATTAAATCATATCAAGCTCGATTCACATTTAAACCGATCGATGTATCTGCTGCATTACGGCTTCCTCTAATGTCGCCATAGGTAATCTTGGAGCAAAAGCCAGCGTACTGGAGGCATATGCTTTTACAATCTGTTAGATACATGATTCGATAAATGATTCAAGGAATACGTAATTAAAGCGGAAACACGCTATTAAATGCTTAAATTTGCGGAGGTATTGGCTAGATTACATACGCTTTTCAACATTCTATTAATTGCTTGAATTTTACCGGTAAAACATTAAGTCAGCAGTGCTCGTGACAATTGCAATGCTATATCTAAAATGCATCACAAATCTTATTAAGACATACGTGCGCGTATATTATATGGATTAACGTTCGAGAGCATACATTGTTTTTTAAAGAAGTATGCAAAGCTTGTTGATTGACTTATACATATACCTTCTGCGAGGATTATCATATGCGTCGTGCTACCTAACAGCTATATGTTACTAGCCATATCAACTGTAGTTATTTATAGCATTTAGGTATTAAAAGAAGTTATACATTTTGCAATTACGAAATAAATAATGTGCATCAAGTTGCTATGTAATTAAATGTCAAAATTATTTGTCTTTTGGTGCTTCAGTGTGGGTTTGGCACAGTTTGCCCAGAAGGTGAGTCTAAGTATGTTTGTGGTTTAATATATAATAGTGTAGGTTTGTTAATCATTTTTATTTTCTATAGACACTATTAAGGATTTCTATTTTGGTGGATACTGATCAATAATTATCAGGCAAAGCATAATCAAGTAGATGGCAATCCAATACTTTCAATAAACGAACATAACGTCTCACGAGAAAATATGTAATACGTGTAGATAACGGACATTCTGTTAATATGAAAGGAAATCCAGAACAATATTAAACACTTCATCCTATATTTTCTTGCAAATAAAGAGACGACGACAAAACCGTTTTACTGTAACCGTCTATTCATTGTCAACCAATTGTCAATTCGATCGAATGCAATGCGACATAAATTTATTTCTGTAATTATTCCAATCATGAATGATTGCATGTTAAGACGAACAGACAGACAGACAGAAAGACAGACATACAGACATACAGACAGACAGAGAGACATTTTATTTGACTTGCACGATGTACATCGTCAACATCACATGTGGTTGGTATTGATATTATATCAACATGTATATGCGCAGAAAACAAGTATCAACAAAGTTAACATGAATATTTACAAGACAAATACATACAGAAGTACAGAAGATGAACAAGTTGAAAATTACGTTATACGATTAAACAAATTCAATCCAGTACTCAACGATTCCTTAACAAATAAATAAAGTTTTATTATTTCAGACCTATTGGTTGATTGAAACAGTTGTACATACTTAATAACAGATGGATATTATTATAGTAATATTTTTAAATGTATTTCTTTCATAACTCAACAAATGTTGAACAAATACATACAAAATGAAATTCGTCCTCAATATCCGTGACGTTACAACAAAGACAATATATTTCTTCTCTAGCAATATCGTTTCCATTATATCTACCAGTCTGTATACGTAGGGGGTGAACAGATAATTTTAATCGGCGAATATAAATCCTTAAATTTTTCGGAACCAAGTCTAGATAAACTCATATTCAAGATTTGACTTAAATGTTCTAATAATATCTAACATTGAACTATCTTCTAGTGTACGTTGCCAATTTTGTTAATATGTATCAATAATTCTGGATTTTAGAATCGGTTTTAAAAATTTAACATCAATATCATGAACGCTGTTAAAGAAATAACTGAATCCGTAATCATCCAATACTTGTTTCATGTTGTAAATCAAATTTCGGCAGCCTCTAGTGTAATCTGAAACTCCAATGTTGTATACAGTTTTGATTATTTTGTTATCAGAGGTTGCTATTTTAAGCCAATATTGTACGATTCGTACGTATCTTTGTATAAAGAGAGGATATCTTCCTAACTCACCATAAACACATGCATTACATGTACTAGTTTTAACTCTTAAAATCCTTTTACAGAACTCCAGATGCATCCTTTCCAATTCCTTAGATTTTGTAAAACCAAAACTTCTGCTGAATAACCTTAAATAGATCCAACAAATGCATCAAATAACTGGCATAACATTTTTGGCTTAAAATCAAACTCTTGACATTTACAAAACAATGTATTTAATGCTTAAAGAGCTGTGCCAATTAAATGTTCTTGATTTAAATTAAAACTACCTGTATAATTAAATACAAAACCTTAATAATTAAAATCATTCACCGTTTCTATAGCATGGCCATTGTATGTCCATTTTTCATTTGGCAATAGTCCGCCTCTTTTTCGAAAAACCATTATCTTTGTCTTATCAATATTAACTTTCAGTCCCCAGGTATTACAATAAGTATATAAATTATCTAAATGGTTCTGGATTTCCTCTGGTGATTTACCAACAAAGGCCATGTCATCTGCAAAAAGTAATAAAATTAAAACAATGTCATCTAGTTGCAAACCTGGATCAATATTATTTTGCAAAAACAACTTAAGATCTTCTACAAAGATAGAAATCAACAAAGGTGACATGACATAACTTCTCCTAGACGCAAGCCAAAAGCATAGCTAAAGTAATCTGAGATTGAAGATAATAATTTTACACATGACTTTACTTTTTGGTACACATCTCTCACAATATATTCTTAATATTTTGCCTTGAAATCCACATTTAAACATTTTTAACCATAAAGCATGTCTATAAATAGTATCAAAGCATTTCATCATATCGACAAAAATAACATACAAACGTTTGTTTTCAAATAAATAATGATTTATCAAAGAATATACAATAAATATTGCGTCAGTAGTGGATCGTCCTTTTCGGAATTCGAATTGGGCGTCCGAAATGATGTTATGTTTTATACAGATATTTTCAACACGTTTATTTATAACAGTCGTGAATAATTTTGACAAACAACTCACTAACGTTATTCCTCTATAATTATTAACATTGGATTTGGAACCTTATTTATGAAGGGGGATAATAATACCTTCCGTCCACTGGTCCGGAAAATAACCGGAATTTATCGGTTCATCAGGATGCACATTATTAGGTAGATTAAAATCATAACAACAATTAAAACTTTTCGCTTCTAAATTCGATGCGCCCATATTATCCGATCTAATCTTCGAAAAATAATCTGTAAATTCCGCTAACGGTAATTTATTAGATCTTTTTGTTTTTTACTTAAAATGTTCCCAAAATTCCCTTGGTTTAATATATTAAAGGTAAAGGTGGATAGACGAATAACGGATAAAAATTAAAATAGGAGTAATAATGGGGGTAGGCAGAAATTGCAATTGATTGCTAATGACATGATGAGAGATTCAAGCAGTGTTATAAGTCATAACATATTATTGAGGTGCACAGTCGAGAAAATTTCGATAATTCGATAGTGGAATACGGATACTAAATTAAATATGACAACAATTTAAATCTAACAAACAGTCGATACTCCTTCTTTATAAGTAAACTTTTAATCAATATATTAAATTATTACAAAATATCTGTGAAGAGTATGCCTTTTAGTCATTCAATGAAAAAACGTGTAGTGTTGACACTGTTGCTGCCGGGAAATTGCATCCTCAGACTATGCTTGTTCACATATTTTTCGAATGTGTTCATCAAATCTTTCTGTATGTTTACACCGTCATTGCAGAGCTAACTAAAGCCTTAACCACTCGACTATATAGACAGTTATATTGTGTGGCTCAGATTATACGCTGTATTCAAATGTTTAAGATTATAACGGATAGCAAAAGCTTTTTACTCGTGAACGTAACTGTGTTTTAAGTACAGGTCTACATCATTAACATAATTAACTATAGTTTAGCCACTTACGAACAGTAATCTTTAATGTTCTAAATATGTAACAACACGTTTAAAACTTGCAATTTGAACATTGTTTTAACAGGCCCGTTTAAAGCGAAAAATAACATTATATTCATCAAATAAATAAAACACACATTAATATGCGATAGTTAAATAAATTATATGTAAATGAAATAATGCTACAGGGTCAAATATATGCGTAATAACGGAATTTTTGAATGCAAATGGTATTATTGAAGCATCGTTTAAAATGATTGATACGTGTTCTGTCAATGAGGACTAGCAATTGAGGTTGTCATTATCAAGTATTGATGATTCGTATGTTTTATTTCATTATTCTACAGCACATATGCGTATTATTGTAAACGAATGCCATGGTCCCATTGTCCACGAATGTCTACGCTTCGCTTCATCTTTCGTTCTTCATTATTGTTTAAAAACGTCCTGAAGATATTAAATAAAGAACTATACAAATAGTATAATTGATATTTTTTGTCATATAAACATAGTTATGCATATGTTATTTCTACTTGTTTCCAGTTTGATTGAGTGTATGTAAATGATCTAAAAAGCGTGAATGCAATCTCTTTTGAATATTGCAATCAATCAATACAGAACAATTCCACTTTCACACTGACTTAATTGACTATATGTCATTATCAATAAAACATGAGCTGACACGAAGGATCCTTTAGCTCTTATTGCGTTGTTTTTAAAGTGTGTTGGTATCTCTTATTATTCATTAAATGAATGTTGTTATGGTGTTGTTGTTTTTTAAGCATGTGTTCGGATGCGAAAGTGATATACCGGTATCACAATAACGTTTGCTCAATTGCTTTGGACTCCTCTGAACGAAAGAACATTGCTATAAATACACAATTTAATTGTGTAAGCGAACCCCGCCATGTACAGTATCCGGAAATCAAAATCATGATATATATATCATTTAGAAGTTATGGAACTTTGTGCTCAAGTCAATGTTGGCAATATATCTTAATCGAAACTCTTCTAATATCAAATCAAAATAACGTGTTACTTATATTGTTAATAAGATATTTACACGTTGACCAAATCTTTGAGGTCAACTTAGGTTTAACAATAATAGGCATTCTTGTTGAGTTAGGACATTACTATTTGTAATACATGTTAATAAGTAGAAAACATTTCTTATTCAGTTATGAATAAAAACTATTGAACTTAAAACGGAAACATGTCCTCTTGTCACATCTATAGAAATGTCCGCGGTAAATTAATGCCTTGACTAAGGACCTGAACTCCTTTTGTGTGGTCGAGAAAGACAATATACTAGGAAAATTGTTGCATTTAACCAATTTTGCATTTTACTCACTTAATTATATATTCAAAAAATAATAATTTATATATATTATAAAAAGTATATATGAGTATATATGTTATTTATATAAACTGTATCCATTTATATGTGTAAAAGAAAAAACAATGTAATAGGACATTAATAAATATATACATATATCGCATGAACAACTACAATTGAAGTAAGTTTTAATATGAATTCGATTTCATTTACATCACGTACTTGATCATACTTAAAGGATCATAATAATTGTATTTTAATTATGTAAATTAAACTATAACTTGGCGCTCAATAAAAGTGCAACAAGAAATCTCGAAGTGCCAATAATAAGGATTGTATCTTTTACAATATTCGCTATATGGTGTATGCTACACATAGCGCACGCGCGGAATTATCTTATCGAAATTGCAGAAGGGGCGTCCATGAGTTTGAACAATGTGTTGTGCTATTTTTGACAGCTTAGGAAAATAAAGATTTCTTTGAAAATGTTTAGACGCCAGTACTTTTTAATGTACTACATATTCCGTTTATGTGCTCATGGTAAAAAACATTAAACATACGTGAAGAAATGTGCTTATTATATTGCCAAGGTTGAGTTCCTTAGGATTTTATTGGCAAATAAAACTACAAACCGTTATTTTTTCGGTTATGTTAATTGACACAAATATAACGTGACATCTCAAATCAATATTCACCAGTTTGTATGCTTAAATCAGTTAAAAAGGTTTCATGATCGTGCGATTGTTAAACAGATTAAATGTATGCATTACTCAAGTTCTCTATAAAGTTTAGAGAAACTGTGTTTGTTGTAATTAATTTCACTTAAAAATGTTAAGTAAACTGATGGGTAGATTCTAACAAAATAATGTGTCAACTGCCAGTTAGTTGTTACATGCGTGATATGCGATAACAACGATATGTGTCGTTGGTAATTACAAATAAAGATATTTATCGGGGTCAATATCTTAATCACTTAATATAACTTTATATGAGCAAACATTTTGGTACGCATCGAGAAAAATGAAGGTATGTACTCAGCGTTCTTAGTACATACGATTTCATGTTTACGTCCAAATCTATATCGACCGCTTATTACCGCATTCAACGCGACAAATAAAGAGCAATCGCATGGCGATAATCATTCATCGAATTGATCCTATAAATTGTTTCATGATGCCAGTGTCGGATTGTGTAACTAATATGCTTAGAGTCGATGAATTACATGATAACGTAACAGCAAGAGTGACTCGATATCGCAAAGTCCCATGTACCATAAAGCGTGTTTTTTAACTACGTATTCGTGTTTTCCTGACAATACTTTATATTATAATTATGTAACTGGAGACGCATTCAGCATATTGTGTGCGTTGACTTGGACACAGTTATGTATTCATTAAAACAACATCCAGACTAGTAATAATAGTTGTAGTTACGGCAATTGCAAAAGTTTATATTATACAAGTATCGCGTTATTAAAAAGTTGCAATACTTGATTGGTTTTAACACTAATTCATTCTGTATGGGAGCCTTGTGTTGAACGATATGTTTGCAGAACGATTATATAAAAACATATAAGGTTTTACACTTTGTTACGACCGTGTTTATTTGGGCGCCAACATATAAAATAAAGTCAGTCTAAATCATTAAACAACTCATCATATATGTTTATAATAAAGGCATTACTTGCGAACATTGACAATTTGATTGAAACGCTATGATAATGAAATGCATTGTTATATTCACTCTGGATCAGCAGACGATTTATTTCATAAATCAATATCTGGGTTAATGGTCGCCATCTTTCGCACTACTTTCAAAAGTACAACAACAACAATTACAGTAGAAGACAATTTTAATTGCGAAAAGTTGAAAAGATGAGTACAAGTGTCACGGCTGTTGAGTGGAATAGTGTTATTTTCAACTGTGTACGAAGCATTTGAACTGGTAGTGGAGTTGTTGGTGGAAATGGAATTTAGAAATATATCTAATAATTCATCATCGTGTAGTCTGTAGAATTATCATTTGCATCATTTCTGTGGAACATTACAATATTCAAAATACAAGTGTTTCATAGCTATGGTGCTTTTGACATAGTTCACTAACCATCAAGACTGAAATTATTCCTGCTCACAGGTAAAGTAAATAGATTTATAATTGAATTTGTGCAGAATGTTTAGTTTTGGCAAATTATTTACTTTAACCAATTTATTTGAGATATATTGCACTGAAACTAAAAGTCCAAAGCTTAGTTCAGAGTATAGCAGGCTTATGCGGCCTCAGGTTAATTTGGCCTCGGCCTTTACCCTGGGTCGCTTTGATTTCAGGGTGCTTAGGGTGGTAGACGTTTCCCCCCCCCCCCCCCCAAGACGTTTCCACCCCAGACGTTTCTTTTTGGGGGTTAAACGTCCACATAATATGAAAATGTATATTAGAAGTAGTTATTTTGACTAAATAAATATCATATTGGGATTTGTTTTGAGTAATAAAATTGTTATATAACATTTAAATTATAATTGCCCAATACAGCTAGTATGAACATTTTACATTGAATTGTAGTACTCAGGTGTTATCTCTCAAAAATATTCTTTAAAACATAAAGGAAACTCAAGGATGAAAATATTTTCAAAACCAGGCAAATAATAAGAAAGTTATGAGAGATATTGAAATATTTTTCAATATTCTTTTTATAAGGTAAACAGTTGACCACGCCTCATTTTCTGAATTTCACTTTGATGTCCATATATCACTTCCTACATTATTGTTTTCGTTCGAATTTTTTACATTTTGATTCAGTCTGTCATTAAGATTATCGTATTATAAAAAGCTTGACACTAATATGTTATTAAGTCGAAAATTTAAAAATGAATTTAATCTGTAGCCAAAAACTGTGAAAGCATTTAACTGTTTTCGCTAATATTAAGTAATAACCCACACCTACCATTAAACAATATATCAGGCAATTATGGTTCAATGTACAAGAGTTAATTGGCTTAGCAAGTGTATATTACAAGATAACAGCTATAAAGGGATACTTATGGTGCAATATACTGGAGGCCGTTTTATCAACAGATCTTAGCGTGATCTTACGTAAGATTCGTAGGATTTTGTCGTACGCTTAGCGTAAGTACTGCGAACCGTTTTATCAAAGAAATCGCAGCTAAGATGTTGTATGATTTGTGGTTAAAGCTACGACTGGGTAAGACCACTCTTAGCGTTCGTAAACCTTCGTAAACATGGCGGCCGCACGCGCTTTAGACGTTGGTCAACCAAGAGAGATGAGAATGTTTCGAGAAAGAAAGGATTTAGCGATCTCCGTGATGCAAAAATATTGATACTATTGGACGTATTTATGTTTGATAACGTTAAATATATTCGTTATATTATTCTCTGCATTAAACGTCCAAGGGAAATGAAATTTGTGATGTTTCGATAATTAATTCGTTAAATAGGTAAGTATTTAGTCATCTTTATTCAATTTCTATCAAAACAAATGTTTTATGGTTTCTTTTGAAGTAAAACAGTTCATTTGCCATTAAATATTGAATGTTAACGGGTGAACTAAAATTCGGATATTTTACATTTCGAACGCTGCTATACAAGTTAGTTGTCGACTCAATATTCTGATATGCCTTTTGCGTATGAAGTTTTGAAGTTTTTTTCTATCTAATAAATAATAAATAATGCACTGTATAATGTCTGCAATATCTGCCCCAACGATTATAAGTCATAAACTTTGCAATCCCAACATTTAAATATCAATGTTCTGTCAAAATTAGATTTATGAATTGTACAGTAATATATACAGTAGCTGAGCAACATTAATCTCACACTGCACGGTGAGATGCAAGGTAGCAAATTTATATTCTGATCTAGTTACGCTCTTGCCAAATGGCAATGCTATTTTAATGACCCTGTATCACACTGTACAATGTCACTTGTCAGTCAGAAGTGGCTTAATTAATAGTGTTAAATCATAAAACATGTGAATTAAATAGATGCTCCGATCATTCAACAAAGTAAGTGAAACACATTTCACATATTAAAGTATAGTTTATTTGCAGGTTCATTGAGATTGTGTCAAAATGGCTTGGGTCAACACACACGACGCCTCTGTCTTTGTCCGTGGTTTGAAGGTATGACAATAAATAATGTGCTTTTATAGATATACCATTAGAGGGACTATGGCTATTATTGGCTAGGAAAAAGTGGAATACTACTGTTATGATGATGCAAATATTCTATTTTTTACATCAATGCATTGCACATTACTAAAATATAATGTGTTTAATGTGCATACATAATTTTACTTTAAATTTCTTTCAACAACATAAGATTCAATTATATTTCTGTATGTGTGTACACACTGTATCAACACATACAATATGCATATCAATGTTAAATTTATAATTTTAATGAATTTAAGATTGCGTTAAGCTTGCGAGCATCCTATAGCTCCCTTCATAAACCGTTTTACCAATGATTGTTCCAACTTAAACTTAGCTTATTATAAATTTGTTATTAAACTTTTCTGGAAGAAAACCACAAGGGACACCTACTGGGGGACTCCGGCTATCAACAATAGGTACAACAATGCCCAGTCAAGTGTATTGTGGTTGAGAGGGCTTTTGGACTGCCAAAGTTAAACACGTTCAGTTAATCAACATAAGACACCATTTAATAAGCACAAAATAAATCTCCCCACAAAATATTGAATAAAAAGTGTGACGCTTTATGCCTTTAATAATCTTTAGAGCATAATTGTAATCGTCACATCTACATCATAACAATTAAGTAAACGTACACCGTGGGAAGCCTTAAGCATTGCACCTGTTCGTCCTCTCTGTCTGTCTGTTCATCTGTGGATGGATTTTGCATAACAGCAACTGCTGAATGACCTTAATGTGTTAATGAATTGTAGCTGTACACAAATATGTAATTAAATTTGTCTTGTTCTTTGTTTTTCAAGTTTTGAGCATATATACACAAGTTGTTTGTACTGAAGAAATTTGTCTTTTAATGACTGATGGACTTGTTTGTGTATCTCAATGTGACATGGGGGCATCAGTGAAGGAGACAAATGTAGTTAAAAAAAACATTTGATACAGATTTTAAAGTTGCTTTCATATGCATGTGCATGTGTTGATAAAAATGGATGCCGTAGAATATTGCAAATTTTGTTTTATGAATTTATTTCTTTACCCATTTAAGTCTTAAATTTAATTAATATCTGAAGATGTTAATCAATTAAATAAAATGCATAATAATCATTAGTATTGATAATAAATTGGATAATTTATTTAAATCACTAGTAAATATTGATTGTTATTCTCTTTCGACAGGTGTCTACATAAAACTGGCGGTTGTTTATTCATGAGACACGATGAGTGTTGTCAAGCAGTGACTGCATGAATGCGCCTGCACAACTTATGCATAGATTAGCAGGTGCCACTGCCTGAACAACTTAATGAGGCACAGGAAGTGGATGACGTTGTGCACAGTTCACAATAAGACCAAAATGCAGCTTATATGGACAACACATCATTAACTTATTTATGTAGTTTCTGTTTTATGCTCACATGTGCACGAAGTGCTATAGGTGAGTCATTGTGGTCTGTCTATGTTCGGCGACCTTGTGTTAATATTCAATATTTGACTCTTTGTTGATGAAAGATGGTCATTATGATTCAGCTAATGATACATAATAACTTAATGATTTCTTGTCTATGAGCTGCTGCATTTCGGTCAAGTGTGGTCAACATCTTTGTAAAAGTGTGGATATTGACAATTTCTGCCGTTCTTTTGTGGATTTTTTTTCATTAAAGACACACTTTTTACAATATTCATTTATGCAATGCGTACGATGATTACATGTTTCCTTTATATTATAACAAAGTGAAAATAAATTCTACCCCTTTATTTAATTATCTTTGTAACATAACAATACAGGGTTTTCTCCAACAACTCTACAGCTAGGGAGCAATGAAGTGGAACACTATCTGAAAATGAAATACATTTTATGTTAATAAAATTTGTTTGTAAAACAAGTGTTGAAATAAAAGGTTAACATTGTAACATAAAGAGATGTGGTTTCTGTTTTTCTTTAAAGAGCATGTACTGTGTATACTGCACATCAGACAAGGTTCTGTTGGAACTAATAGTTTCATTAAAAAAATCTTGAGAATGAATTGTTTCATTTATGTTAAGATGGATTGTTGATTCATTATTACACATTCATGATCTACACTTCATAAGTTAATCTTTAATTTTCATGGAACTCACATCTTTTTTTTCTTACTGGCTCAAATGACTGGGCCTCACATGCGCTCTTCCTATAATGATTATATATGAATGAATATTACTCGTAAAATAATATAAGTAATCCAATATGTTATTTTAGCTTATGTATACTCGTTAATTTATCATGCTCCCCTAAAAAAGTTTGGGGAGAGCACATAGTCGCCGCTTCGTCTGTCCGTCCGTCCGTCCTTACGTCCGTCCGTCCATCCATCCGTGTGTCCTTCCGTGTGTCTGTCTGTGCAAAAAATTTATCCGGGCTATTTCTCAGCAACTAATGACCGGAATTCAATGAAACTTTATGGGAAGCTTCATGACCAAGAGGAGATGTGCACATTATCAGCGGGTTCTGGTCAGATGATATTTCACAGAGTTATGGCCCTTTGAAATTGTCTATAAAAAATTATTGCCCCCCCCCCCCCCAACTACTGTGCCCTCACAACGTTTCATTTTATCTGAACATATAGTGCAATATTGTGACAAAAAACCTTTGGGGAGCATCACCCGTCTCCGACGGTTTCTTGTTTTTAAATAACATCTATTTAATAAATCAACATAATAACTTTGTCATTTGTCATAAAGATCGATTGTCCATATTTATTAATGAATATTTATCGTTAGATACAAGTAATTTCGCAAAATACCAAAATAAAAATATTGCGTCTACTTACATATGAGTCCCGATCTGTAAAAAGGGGGTTTAATGCATGTGCATAAAGTGTCATACCAGATTAGCATGTGCAGTCCGCACAGGCTAATCAGGGACGACACTTTCTACTTTTATTATATGTTTCGTTTTAAGAAAGACTCTTCTTAGCAATAATCCAGTTTTGGCAGAAAGTTGTCCCTGATTAGCCTGTGCGGACTGCACATGCTAATCTGGTATGACACTTTATGCACATGCATTAAACCCCCTTTTCACAGATCGGGACTCATATGTAAGTAGACGCAATGTTTTTATTTTGGTATTTTGCGAAATTACTTGTATCTAACGATAAATATTCATTAATAAATATGGACAATCGATCTTTATGAGCTGTCATACATACAAACATATACATTCAATGACAAAGATATTTTGATATTATGCATTTATTACAATGTGAACTGTATCTGTAACCAAGTAACTTCATAAATAACGATATTTATGTCACATAATTAATTTGTGATTATGATTATGTTGTTAAACCTTATTTATTTTATGTGTTTTGTAACATTGACACACCTACATGAATAAATGCGCTAACTTTATACTGTGTACTTGATTAATTATCTTACCAACTTTTGTTCAACTGATGTTATTGATGTGATCTCATCATTCACACATGGTTGTTGTAGTGCGTCTGAAAAGAAAGTACATAGTGTTCAAATCCAAACATTAACAGTTGAACGAAAAAAGTGATGAATGGATGCCAAATACCTAAATATAAGAAATAATTATGGTAAATATATGTCATATGTTAAAAATATTTACATACATGAACTGGACTGGAATGTGTGAATAGAAAACAGCAAACACACAATACACAACAATGATTATTCCTAATGATTATTCCGTGCAAATTCATTATAAATGTGTTTATGTATAATTCAAAGTAAAAAATTAACCTTTTGCTCCCAGTGTAACTTTCATTTTTAAAATCTTACATGTGACTGACATTGTGAATTTTTTATAATCATTTTGTGGTAAGAGTTAGTTAGTAAGTAAGGGTTATGAGATTTCATTAGTTAATATACCTTAACGTCCGTCCATTTTTTGATAACTTTGTCTATATTGGGGCTACACAATCAAATGCTGTTCACTCTGAAATTGAGTGATAGTTTTCAGGTTTGTGTTTACAATTGAAAATTAATTCTTAAGCTATGTACACTGGGTAATAAAGTAAATTCTATGCCAAAAATAAATATACAGTAGGCATCCGTATATACTATCGCGGTGGCGTAGTGGATGAGGTGTCCGCCTAGCGATCGGGAGTTCGTTGGTTCGCTCCCTATTCAAGGAGCATTCTCATTATTTTCTCCATAGGCCTTCATGTAATAGTCAGCAATTGACTGTAGGAAGTACGAAGTAGAAGAAGAAGTACGAAAACAAATATATAGCGAAAGAAGCGGAAATGTGTAAGATGAGAATGTTCCTTGAAAAGAGAGTTACATTTACTCTAAAACCAAACATAAAAAAAAATTGTTTTCTTCAAATGTGGGGCATAGGAATAATGTATGGATTGATACTCGAATACTCTTCTGCCAAAATCATTAGATATAAACACACAATAAAACGATTTGTCATTTTAAAGGCTGACAGTTCCAAACGCGGGAAAATATGATTTTGTTATAACAGTACTTACAACTAGAATTTAGAAAATAAATACATAAAATAAATGCATAAAACATTTCGATTCTTTGGTGTAAAATAACGATATGAATTTAATAAAAACTCAGTATCAATTACGAGACAAATTGACAGACATAAACGCTACAATATTTGAAGACGTGAGTCATGATATCCCTACATTTAGTACTTCTATTAGTAAATCATAACTATCATTAACTACTTGCCTCTGTTTACGTTGTCGGCCATCTTGTTTTGCTTTTTTGACATAAACGCGGGAAATCGTGTGAGGTTTTTCGACTGGTTCGCGATTTTGCAGATCGTACGCTTAACTAAAACCTTAGCTGCGACTCGATACTTACGACGGCGTTCATAAAACGGGTATTAGCGGATCGTAAATGAAATCGTAAGTCAATGATTTAAGATAAGATCCGCTAAGATAAGATCTGTTGATAAAACGGCCTCCAGGGCTTTAAATCAGCATTGATGAGATTTGGTGACATCTTTGAAGGGGTTAAATCATTCATAAGATGAGATTAGCACATTATCATACAAACATTTTTTAAAATAGTTTATCACTGTTTTAATTATTATTAATGAATTGCTTTGAATTGACTTTTTAATATATTTTTTATTTGTAAAGTTATTGTTGTTTCCTTAAATTCCACAAATTCATTTAATAAAAAGTTTGTGTTTCTTTTAAATATTATTAATATCATTGAGTTAAATTATTAAAATATCAGTAAGTTATGATTGCATTTGATAATTATATTATTGATACTGAAATAATGTTCAAGGAAAGTGCAATTCTATTTTAATTAGTCTAAATAAGTTATTAGTAAAACTTAAAATATCAGTGATATCCAATACTTTGATAATGAACATATGACTGAATGAACAATATAATTATTGACAGTTACAAAGTTTATTAATTTATCATATTTAACTGTTTCAAGAAAAACAGTTTTGAAATTAATATAAATGTCATTTTACCATTTTTCGATTCACCAATCGACCCTATTTAATTGGATTAAAAACAAAAAATAAGGTGTTATTTGTGTATTCAAAACGGGTCTTGATTACACATTATTCTTGGTTGCATTTGTGTTCCCAAATAAGCAACATGTATAAGATACTCAGTAAGATTATGAGATTATTCCATTTATTCCACTAGTACACCAACATGCACTTATTAATGATTTGCATGCAATCCTTATACAGTTAAACTCCACAAAAAAGTAATTATAAAACCAAAAAACATACAAGCTGCTTTATAGATAAAGTTAATTAAAGACTTCAGAAACAAAATAATCATATTGATAATAAATCAAGATTATACTTCAACCAAACAATTATAAATTTATTGGGAGGGGGGGACGTCTGCTCTAAAACTAAAATGGGGGGAAACGTCCGGGGAGGAAACGTCTTGGGGGAAAACGTCTGGGGGAGGAAATGTCTTGGGGAGGGAAACGTCCGGAAACCTTGATTTCAGGTGTTTAGCCCCCATATCAACAAGGCTTTCTCGACCCTATCTGTACTTATTCATATTGTTTAAATATTTTGAGAACCCTCACTCTGTGCCAGTGGGGATAAATGGTAGCAAGACACTTCGACCCCTTGACCCCTACCCATTTTAAACAATTTGACCCCTTGACACTTCGACCCCTATTTTCAACATTTTTGTTGAATACACATAGACCACTATTTACTTTAATAAAGACACTTAGACCCCTTAATAAAAAACTGAATTAGAAATTAATTTTGTACTTTTAGGCTGTGATTATTTATTTAAAATTCATCAATCATGTACTTAGAAACTACATGAGAAATTAGATCATATTTATCTCCACTAACATTTGCAATACATAGTTATATTAAATACGTTGTGCTACTTAGTGGAACCTTTATGAGATAAGCAGCAAGACACCAACACAAGCCTTTTTTGACATCATTATTTCTTTGATACCAACTTGACCAAAATTCATGTTTACTGTCTAAGTATATAAATTCTTTTAAGACATTATTTATGTTTTGGTCATTTTCTCAATTAATCATCGGGTAATAAGTTAATAACGGACATATTTCATACCTATTATCTCTAATTATGATTTGAAAAAGTATTTTTATATGATCAAGTATAACACGCATGACTGTGTCACATAATGCATATCCTTTATTTATCACAAAAATCAATGCCAATAAGAAGTATATGTTAAATATATCAAAAAAATTAAACAGTGGTCAAAGTGTCTTAAAAATAAAAAAAAACAGGGGTCCAAGTGTCTCAAAAAATAGGGGTCTAAGTGTCTTAAAAGGGTCGAAGTGTCATCTTTAAAAACAGAACCAAAGGGGTCGAAGTGTCAAGGGGTCGAAGTGTCAAGGGGTCGAAGTGTCTGACATTCGGAATAAAACAGGGACCTTCTTATAGCTAGATGAACACATCCAATATGCCAGCAACACTTTATAAGCAATAAATAATAATTGATGATTCTGTTCTTTTAACTACATTGCTAATTTACCAAAACAATGTGAAACACATTATTATGCCCCCGAAGGAGGGCATATAGTGATCGCACTGTCCGTCTGTCTGTCCGTCACACTTTGCGTTTAGCTTTCGAAAAATGCTCATAACTTCTATGTCGCTTCAGATGTAACATTCATATTTGGTATGCATGTATATATGGACAAGGCCTTTCCATACGCACACACATTTTGACCCGCTTGACCTTGAACTCAAGGTCCGCGTTAAGGTTTTGAAAAATGTGTTTAGGTTTCGAAAAATGCTCATAACTTCTATCAACGAGTTTAGCGGGGGCATATGTCATCCTAGTATGGAGACGCACACACCATGATATATCCGCATATGCATCCAAATAAATCAGTAAAACTTACTGTCACTTAATAACAGAAACCTTATTGCATGTTCACTTTTCATCACTATTATACAATATACAATTTATAATGGGACATATTATTTATGACAAATTCCAATACATCACCATATCATCTCAGATTTAAGGCACACAATCTAATGCTTTTTTGCTGCCATTTTTACTGTTACACATTTTTTTTCATTTTGTGTTATAATGCATTGATTTTGTTTCTTAATTAACCTAGAAATCATGTTAAACTTTTGAAGAGAGATGTTGTCTGATAATAATGAAAATATAATCACTACTAAGTGAAAAAAAATCAGTTTAATACTGTGACCAACGAAGATTTGCCAAAGAGCAATTCAGATCGTTAATTACATAAAATACAAGTAAGATGAAAGTCTGCCTATGGGATCCCAGTTAAGAGTTATTTGTCAAATCTGCACATTTGTCCTTGGCCATGTAGAATTGGGGACTAAATACCATCAAGTCATGTAAAAAGGAGCAGGTTGTAGCACGCTGCTATGTATCTCTTGAGCTTTCACATGAATTTTACGGGTAATTTTCATACAACAAATGATATTATATAGTGTAATGATAAAGCATATGAGCACACATTATATCTCCTACTAGTGGTGCAAAAATAAGTTTAGTGTCACATTTCAAAAGAAAATTCATATAAAAAGGTATTATTAACTGTAAAAAAAGTTATTAAAAGATGATTTCAATGCACTAAAGCATTTAATTACAAGAAAAAGTTTATTTTATGTCCATTACATGTAACAGTTATGGCATTCTATTTTTTTGCATTTAATGTGCATTTAAAACACTTAAAAATGCAGACAAGACACGCTTCTAACAAACACAAATGTATTTTTTTGCCCCCGAAGGAGGGCATATAGTGATGGGACTGTCCGTCTGACCGTCACACTTTGCGTTTAGGTTTAAAAAAATTATCATAACTTCTATGTCGCTTCAGATAGCATTTTCATATTTGGCATGCATGTGTATATGGACAAAGCCTTTCCATACGCACACAAATGTTGACCCCTGTGACCTTGACCTTGAACTTAGGGTCCGCGTTTAGGTTTCGAAATAAATATATACTTGCAAAACTAAAAATTATATATGTATGTTTCTATTACATCATTTAGGACTTTTATTTTCAGACAAAGTGAAGCTTAAAACAGTATCCAATTGTAACAGTCAATTTTGGGAAAATCAACCTTAGAATTATTTTCTGTGTTGGTCAATGTCATAATTGGTATAAAATGTATATTGAACATCAAGTTTTGTTTATTTTAAATGATAACATTTGCTTGGTCAGCCATAATTGTCACAACCAAGTGGTATTTTGACACTGTAGTTTTTTCACTGACTGTGGGTTTGTTCTGAGAATGAGCCAAACAAAGTATCATTGGGGAGATGAGTTGTCAATTGTATGCTTATCAGTCTTTCATAATCCAGTATACCTGTAAAAAGTGAATTTGTAACTAATTATCACACCATATACACAATTAAAATTGTATGCATTTAGATTTATTTACTAATGCAAATTATTTATTTTCCAAAATTATGTAGCAACAAAATATTATATAATGCTACAATACTAAAATAATTAAAGGTCGCTGATGCGTAATGGATGTGGTGTCCACCTAATGATTTGGAGGTCACTGGTTTGATCCCCAGTGTGGGAGCATTCTTAAGAAATCTCCCATGAGACACCCAAGTACTGGTTCTGGGCCCAGGAAACCGACTCCAGAGCATTTCAAATAATATACAATTCAATATAACCTAAATGATAATAATAAAACACGAAATAATAATTTATGAAAAAAAACGTTTTAATTTATCGATATCATGGTATTTACAACTAGATACAGGAAATTATATCAGAAACGTGCATTAATTATATTATTTATCAACCCGGACATTTGTTGTGATTTATGGTCACTATTTTGATTAACGTTCTAAACATGACCTGTCATCAAAGGCATTTTTAGCCAGTACTACAATTGGCAAAGATAGCCTGTATTGCATACATATTCCATCGTCTATGATCGATTCGCTTCCTCAACTGAACAAAGATTTAATGTTTACATCGTGAAACGTAAGCATCAAGTTTCACTTTCGGTTTGGTTGGTTTTGTAAACACCGTAATTTCATCTTAAAAATTGAATAATAGGGTGACTAAATAATAATGGAAAGGTCTATCATTTAGATAATAGGTCGAAATGCAACACAAATGAGCGTTTATGGTGCTCTTACTATCAAAGTTTCGGTAAAAAGTTTGGCGCTAGTTCCACGCGCATCGTATACAGCTTCATAACAATAGACTGATAACCTTTTTGGTAGAAAAGTAGTAATACAAGGCAAGATGGCGACCGTTAGCCATGAGGCCTATCTTACGGAGGAATCCGAGATAGCCTATGTATCTCTATTGGGTTATATTGTCTCGTCTATCCGCATGCGATAAATTGTTTTATATCATAGTGATTCATTAGACGTAGATTATTGAATTGTACTCGATTTAAATACGTTAATACGTTTTCAAAAATGTGCACGCAAAACGTTAATTGTCATTTAAATGTAGACGAATAAAAAACTATGATGAAAATTTACATGTTTTCCAGTTCTACTTCGTTAGCAAGTGTAACCAAGTTATAATCACCTACAGTGTATGTATGTTCTTCAGGTGGATACGAGTACTACAGAAGCAACCCTTCCTCCATTCCAAGCGTTCTGCCGTCACAAAGAATATACCGGTACATGAGGGCGAGACATAACCTTGGTCCAAAATGTGTACATATTACTGCGTTTAACAATTTACCAAATATACGCCATCGACGTTCGTTGGTGAAAACTGTTATAAGCAATATATCATTCACTGTTATAGCAAACTCATTCATGTATGCATGACAATAGAGCAATTGCGAAAACATGTGTTATGGCGCTCAACAACAGATGTTTAACAAACACGTAGAACACATAAAAGCCGCACATCTGTTAGTTCGCTTACAATAAATACAAAATAGGAATGGTAAATTGCATGCAAATAATGTGAATTAAATATTTATTTGTATAGAATTTGGGAAATAGCAAACTGATAAACAATGTTGTTAGGTTCGATTGTGTGTGTTCATATCGACTGACTAATATGTGAACAAGTATGTTTATATAACTTGAACATATTATTGCTTGTTTTCTTGTCCTTGGCATACAATGTATTTTATTTGTTTGGTGTAATAGCACAAATGGATTCTCTTATACTGTGTACATGCTACTTTTCGAAGGATGACAGGTCGTTTGGCGGAAGGCGGACGATGAATCACTTTTGACACTGGGTAAGACGACCTTTACCCCTGACAAAGACATTGAAGTCCAGATTGAAATAATCAATCCTAGCGATGAGGAGAACGAGAAGAGCAGATAAGACCTGATCATCAAGAACGTGTCACATGACCAAGAGGGAACATACTCTTGTCAAATTAGCGCAACTAATAACTACACGTTAAATATTACGTAAAACGTTTCAGGTATGTAGTGTATACTATTGTCAAATACCATGATCAATAAGTTATAAAGTGTTGTTAATATTAATATTTACTAATCGTTAGAATGTAAGCTTGTCGAATAAAAACTTTCTATATAAGAACCAACACTGTATATAACTTCTTTTGTAAAATGGATGGTATTTGTTAACCCCATTTATTCGCTTATCCAGATAAATTGCTGCTTTGATAAAACAAAACTTACACATGACATTATTTTTTTCAGATCCGATTAAATATACTTCAGGTGCGTATTGTTCTTGACTCATGTAAGGACACTGTAATACAGTAGCATCTACATAATGTCAGAATTTGATTCAAGTAAATGCGGTAATGACACAAGTTCTGAGCATATGCTTATTGCAATTATACTGTAAGGGCATAGTCCAACTATACGATACGTCATTATTGCTTATTTGAGACATTTTGAGACGTAACGTTATTTACAGCTTTAAAATTGCATATTTGCGTTTGATATAATTGCCCTAACGTCTAAATCGTGTGTAATATGCAGGTTATTGAGATATAATTATTGTTTTAATTTTAACCAGATTGTTTAAGGCAATAGTGTATCACATAAGTGACTGAAACTTAACAAACCTGAGTGTTTTGTTAGTATCAACGGACCGAGAAAGTGCATGAGAGCAGTTCATTTTAAAGGCATTCTTAGTTCTTGAAAAATATCAAAACGTATTTCTGTTAAGCCAGATGAATGCTATTGTCTTATTGGTCATTCTAAAACTTCATTCGTAATGCCTTGTTAAACGTTCTACCATAATTATATGGTAAGTTGTTTTAAATATTAGTATGTATATACCAGTACTATAACCTCGCGTATCCGCATTCGGACGATGCAGGGCCTTTGTTAGAAAAGAGTGGCCAGTAGTGAATGTGTACATAAAACCCTAAGCCCTAACTTACAGACTCAATGATCCGTATCCATGACTCAAACGCATGCCCTCCTTGTCAAGATATGAAATTAAGTTTCAAGTATTTAATGTTCAGCCTTCATGTTATCAACTTTTGTAGAACTCGAGTTAACTGGGACAGAGTACGTCAGCCTAATGGAAGACATTCGACTCGTTTCAACGCCACAGGTGTGTTGAAAGCTCCGGATGCTGTGGACTGGTTTTTCAATGGGGAACCAATCAGCGATATTAAGCCAGAATGGTTTGGACGCATTCTTCAATTAAACCGGAAACCAATGCCCGGACGATCCTTTATAAGTGAACTTGTGATCAAACGTGTGACCATGGATGACAGAGGACAGTATGCCTGTCGGTTGGCTAAAAAGCTGGCACAGGGTTTTAACGTTCATATTCTTAATGGTATGCAAAGTATATTTACATCCCATTCATCATGACCAATTTTTATAGTTAAAACTAGCCCCATGTAATGATCTAGTATTATATGATTGAATTAATATAATATTGTTAAATGTCGTTTTTGCTTTATCAATAACATTATTACATAATTGAATAGGTGTAATTTATGTGACATGTTCGGTTTTTTTTCAGACAAAAAGAATCATAAAGAACCAAAACGAGGCACGAAAACATATCGTGACCCATAATAGTTCATTCAAATTACACTATTTGAATAATTGTAATACATATTGTAACTAAAGTATTAAAAACAATTTATACACATATATGTACTTTAAAGAAAACTTATTTGCAGTTTGAATAATGGGCATTTCTATATTATATGTATAATATAAGATGGTATTATAATTTGTTATTTTCTTCAGATATGAAAACGGATGGCGATTCAATTCATACAAATAATGCCCCTTCAGATGCGATGGAGTCACGTGGAAGAAATGTCCCATGCGCACATCTTTAAAGTTTTAGCTTATGTTTCCAAATGACACTTACCATGGTAACATTATTCTGGAAGATCAGTTCATCATAGTAATTGTATTGATTAAAGTTCTGAAAATTATTTTTTTGATGAATTTTTAATGTAGTTGGATCTGCGGACACACATTGTCTTACGGTTTTCAAATTGAGAGTTTGTGTTACTAGGAATAGTGATTGTCATCGTTGAAAAGAATAATTTTAATGATTTTGCACTGGAGTTAGGATAAAATATTAAATAAGAGGTGTATATGTGAATTTGTTCGGAAAACTTCAAAATCACACAAACAATATGTCCGTGAATTTATTGAGGTCATTTAAGAACAAATGAAGCAGTATGGGCCAGCATGATGTTGGCGCATATTCCTCGCATACATAATAATTGACCTACACATATGTCTGCGTAATTGTGAGGAATTTACAACGTTATAAACATATTGCTCAAATCTGTGCTTACGTCATATATCTAACAAGTTTAAATATGTAAGCAAAATTTACAATCATTACCGCATGAACATGCCGTTCTTTTCATCCACATCTTAATGGTATTATTGTTTTGGTTTACGTCATTGTGCATGCAATAGGAATTGACATTGGATTCTTCATTGTGTTGATGGAGTTGCAAATATTACGTGTTCTGACTTCTGACTGATGGTTTATATTTTGATTCCGTGCTTTGTATGATAAATAATAAATGTAACGTGCTGATGGATAAATTTTTGGCAATACACTTATTCAATTAATAAATTAATTAATAATTTACAATTGATACACGTATCGATTTGCTATTCTAAAAAAATATTTTCCATCTTAATATGTTATATAAGCAATACTTATATGGGTCAAGAAACCGAGAACTACAAGTGTAAAATAAATGAAATGTGCTAAATAAAAGCTTCAATATAAATTTAAGTATATAAAGATAATGGTGTTATACGTTTATTACATATTATATTCATAGAATACATATATAAATAACCTTAATGTTTCTGTTATATTTGTCATGTGTGAAAACTTAACAAAAAGAGAGACACCTGCTTCATAAACAACCTAAATATTTCGTTTCGCTTTCAATTCTTTCTTCGGAATACATTAAGCACGAACATTTTACGCAGACGGAAGCACACGAGTTAATGATCTCATATTAGCAATTAAAATCAATACTCTGATGTCATTTCTTTTTAGGTAATGATAAAATCAAGATGTTGATCGTTGATTTTCTTTTTTAAACAAAAAACTTGACTTTTTATATGTGTTTTTATCAGGAGGTTTATTTTATTATTCTCTACATTAAATATCAGAAATGTTCTACATTTACCGGCACAACTAAACTGTATGGGTTCGTATGACTTCGCAAGTGATAAATACAATTGAAAGGGTAACGGTTACTAAAGATGTCTATAACATTCGTTCGCCATGGTGTGAATAGAAGTTCCTGAACGACGTATTAATCAGTTAAAGAAAGAAACAATAATCCACTCAAAATAGAATAATATAATGGCTCCAACATTTAAGTATAGATCACATTTAAATATAACAACATTAACGTACATACTCATAAGTATACTTATGTTACACGAATTCAAACTGACTTTTCACAGCACTAGTGCATTTGTTATAATTTAGTAGAAAGCGAGATTATTAGAATCTAACTTTTCAAGATGTCTCTGCCAGCTCTTATCTGAGGAATGCGTTCATGCAAATTACATATCATTAGAAGTATACTGTTGTAAAGCGTCATTCGATGTTCTCCAAGATACTTTCCGGACGATAAAATATACATATTTTCCCCCTAATTGGCTGTTATTCAAGATTCTCGTTGCCCATGCAAGATTATACAATGCAGATTATGCAAATGTTTCTTTGAAAACGATGTTAATTTTATTATGTGTTGTGGTTATTAAATCTGATTTAAATGTAATCCAGTTAACGTCTGTTATGTATTTCAATGTTTCACATTAACTACTTCATCCTGGTCTAATAAATAAAAAACAATTCAACAAAAAGAGAGTCAATTATGATAGACTCACACTTGTTGATATTACGTCATTAAAATGACGACATCGCGATATTGATCCCTCGACAGTAACGAAGATTTACTAGTTTGGGTAGTTTGTCGTTGTTATTTTCCTCTCGTGTTCACACGTGGATTTAAATAGTAAATGCGACGAAACCGAAAAGTATCGTTTGCATTTGTGTAGGCCATAATGTGTGCATTAAAAACAAATGCTGTTACACTCGTCTTCAGTTATGTTACGCATCTATCAAAGTGTACATAAGTTGAGTAAAATTGCATCCACGCTGAGGTTCTTTGGTCAATGGTAATTACAGAATGATTTCACTATGCAATGATTCATATCACTATGAATAAGCTCCAAAATTGAGTTCAAGGTCTTATGGTTTACATTGTTGTTCATGTCGACATGCGTGTATGAAATGAGGGAGACAAATACACATTTACATAATAAACCGAACAGTAATCAATATAAAAAGTGTGATCGAAACTTCTGCATTGCGCAACATACTGTTGTGTTGCACAATTTAGATACCAAAGTGTGTTTCATTAACTTTGTTTTGACCTTTACATGAAATAATTATTATACAAAGACTTCCCGGATACCAAACTAATTAAATGTCAATCTCCACGCAGAGTTGTCTTTCCTTGCTCTCACATACAACTCTGCGAAAGGCTCAGCCCTCCATTTTGTCTATAAAATAGATAAAACCGAACAAACGCATTCAACGTATAATTGATTGGATATTTAAGATCGCATGCATTAAATTAAGAAATATGACTTTTAAATGTACGATAAATCGTGCAAAAACTTGCGATTTTTAATTCAACTCTCTGGAACTAATTTATTGCCCATTTACGCAGATGGAATCATTCCACGCACTTCACAAATGTAAACAATTGAACATATTTTTTTGAGTGACGTTAGGAATTGCTTCGACGTGTGTATGTATGTTGGTATCTTAACATAAAAAAAACGTATCAATTTTATAATAATGAATTAAGACTGATATAAGATATCATGGTATGAGATGGTTTTCTTTAATGCAGTGAATGCAATGTAACCGTCGTGCAAGAGATTGTTTTATATTCTGTAACCTCAATGATGAACGCTTGGAATGATCATGACATAAATGAGACGCTTTCATAACAATAGTCCGTTCTGAGCCCAACACAGAGGTGAATGTAATGTAACCGTCGTGCACGAGATTGATTAAATGTATGTATGGATGATAAATACCAATATGTGTGTAACCAGGTAGAATTTCCAATAATCGTATCATAGTAGTAGATTATCTACCTTTGACCGCTGTGACCAAATGTCATAGTTGACTGACTTTAAATCAACTCATTCAGGTGACCACTGTGACCAATTACAACTGTTGGGTGATTTAAAAATCTGTTCAGCCAGATTAGTTTTCCCTCTCTTTTGCAGTGTGTTCTTGACAGTCAAAGTGTCAGCAGTCAGTTTTTTTGATTGAGCTGCAGATTTTTATATATCTTCATTAGTATTACTTTTTACCAGGTTAGTACTAAGTTGTATTAAACATGCAATACATTTTTGTACATTTTTGTATTTATTATATACTTTTGAGTTGATTGCAAATGGGTAATGCTCTGTTTGTAAATACTTTGTATTGAGGTTTTGTGTATAAACCTGTATTTGGGAGAGTACTGTGCTTTTCCATTGTTTAAATCCTATATGCAGTAATCACGCTATTTCTAGTGTGCACCATAAATCTAATGTTGCAGTTTTAACCATCACTAGTCAGTGAGACAAGAGAGAGGCGGACAGACAGGTGTAAAAGCCCAAACAACATTTGGTATGTTGATATGTATTGTATGTGTGTATGTGTGTGAAAGAGAAGAAAACATAACTTTTGTATTTTATTTATATATGTGATGTTAACTGTTTTCTAAGCATTGTTTTATCATATTGATTGCATAGAGAATATTTATACATGCTGAAGTGTTAATGTTTTTCGGTCCACTGGAACACATCCTGTTAATAAGTTTATGTGTGAACATGATTTACTTGCAGGTTATTCTATGTTTTTCCTATATGGTATTAATGTTATGTTATTGTTTAATTTCAGGGCTTGAAAAGTCTTGAGCAAACCTACAGGGAATATTGTAATCCTTCAGTATTACATCATGAACATTTTCTTATGAACATTATTATGAAATTGAATATATTATTAAACGAAACAATTGCTTTAAGTTTTATATACTGACCATAATGAAATTCGACCTTGAACCCAACTAAAAGACACTATATTACATGTATATCCATCTTAACGATGTTAAATTAAATGCTATTGTTGTACTGATTAAAGAGAATACACGTTTGCGTATGTCTATTAATAATGGGCTTCTCGTGTACATGGAATAACGGACATGAGCGTTTACGATTGTATGGTATAAATATAATAAAATGCATACTGCATGGTTTTATTCCACCAGATTTCATGGATTTCAACGTATGTCTAGCAAAATATCTACCACTATTATAACAGTAATACATGTTTAACATACTCACTTGTTTTCATTATCACCGTATGTAAAATAAATATCGCAATAAGCCGTTTCTCGCCATGTATTGCTTTTGACGGTTATTTACTTGAAACATTCTGTAGAATACGCAGGTCTGCATTTATGCTGTGTACAAATAAATATATTATTTCAGAAGTTTCAGTAAATTTAATCTTTTGGAACGACAATGAAGCTGGATGTTATCATGCATCAATGTTAATTACCTACTTAGGTTACATACATTTACATACAGTTATGGAAAGAAGCGAATCAACCCACTTTTGACATTTAAGCAAACCGTTTATTCTATACAATGTGTATACACAGTCAATATTTAAACTGTTAATTGCCCAAAATTTGAGACTTGAATGTTATGAATGCTTTATTAACCATCGTAAAGACGAATGTAATCACTATTCAATACAATTCTTATTGAACATAAAATTACATTTTTTTCCGTTTGTAATTTTTTTACATTGGTCTAAGGGTAATTGACAAAACAGAAAAGGGTATTATTCAGTAAAAGTACGGACCATTTAAACGTTTAGTTCATTTATGTCTAAATTGGCTGTCGTAACATTATTCTTGTTCGGCTTAATAAGAATATAAACGAAGTAAAATTCCAGGTGCCAAATGCTTAGCTTTAAAGGGGCCTTACACAGATTTTGGCATTTATTGAAGTTTGTCATTTAATGCGTTATATTGATAAATGTTAACATTGGATCTAAAAAGCTCCAGTTAAAAACAAGAATACAATTTAAGAAAGAAAACAAAGTAACGCTCAACTGGGATCGAACCACTGACCACTGGAGTAAAGGTCTATCGCTTAGACCACTCGGCCATCCTTGCTCGTCCAATGATTGAGGTATTTTATACTTTATATAAGCACAAAAAGTATCACAACTTAAAACAACAACAACAGAACTCTCCAAATTATTCGATCGCTTATATAACTACGTATATTATTATATCATAAATACAACGAACATTTGCGAATCTAAAACAACTTTTGTATTTTGTCAATTTACCTTAACGTTAAACGGGCCTAACATAAATGATAAAATTATATTAAACATCGGACATTTAAAACTTAAATATTGAATATGTGAAATCGTGTTTAAACTTATTATTTAACATAATAATTAACATTCAAACGTCTTGTACTCGTTTAACTGTGTTTAAATACCATTGCCTTTAAAGAAGCCCTATTGGAAACATTAATCTTAAACAGCTATATCCAATTAGTTGTTAAACGTTTTGTTATTGTGACCATGCAAATATCAATATAAACTGAATATAAATTTAAAATATGTGTCAATTATGCCGAGTCGCTGTATCTAAAGTTCATGCGTATTTATATTCGCACGCCGTAGGAATTAATATATATTGTTTGCAAATTGAGTGAATACTCTGATATTTAAATGATCAGTTTAGTTTTCCATAGCGGTTGATTTAAGTCCCGTGTAGGTACAATAAGAAGTATATTGGTCTTGAATACTACTGGGTAAACATATATTTAACAATATCGTTATGAATAATAGAACGGACAATATTACAACTGATGCAAGCGTGAGGCTTATGGTATATATTTTTGGATAATGCATCCTTTTTTAACTATTTCAAACCGGACTGGCGTTCTAACTGCGCTCAAAAACTGAATCAACCCGCGGTGGGATCATCAAAGCAGCTGCATGTCGTCATTAGAAAACATTAAGACGGCATACAAACGCCAACAACGCAAAAGGTGGCAACCCATGGACGAGTTAATAGGAATATCCTGTGCCATGCAGACATCTTGCAATACTCTTTTTATGATTCATTATTAATTTATCTGAATTAAGTTATATCCACTTTAGGTAATATGATCAAAGGTAGCATAGATTATCGCAAACTTAATTGTTTTTTAGTTAATTTTAGAATGATCGAAAACTCAAGTCGGCACACACAGAAGGTAAGGTCGTGTTACCGGAAGTCTTTAATGTATTGTATATCGTTTACTTTGGAAAGAAAAAACAATGTCGTCGTGTTTTTTAACTTTATGACTCAAATGAATTATAATATAACACACATGTTGCTCATCGAATTAAAAAAAATTTAATAAGCAATCTTGTTATAATTTATTTTTATTATAACATTTTTCGAAAAAATTAATCGCAAAAACATATTATTTATCATTAACAACATATCATGAACATTTTCTTATACACGTTATGCGTATTTAATAAATACGATTACACGAAACCATCACATATTAAAATTAAAGTAATCAACCAATATATGACGCACCAAAGAATATATTACTCCATAATAATAAGATTATATCTTTCCACTATATGACATTTATGTTATAAAATAGTTCTATCTAAGCGGCGTGCAGAAAGTTTGTATTAACCATGAGTTAATGTTTTATAGAATTAAGTGTTTGGAAGTAAATATTAGACACGATATGTTAAATCAATATAATCAAAGTGATTTATGATATCGTTTATTGGATACCAAAAATAAATCTATATATAAAAATAAAGTTTACACCATTATATTTCATACATATTTGAGTTGTATTAATTCGGATCTTCAAGAAATTGTCTATGCATATTTTTATATTGTAAAACAAACAGTGAATGTATGTTTGTTGAGTAAATACTGAAAATTGAATTAATATGAGCAACATATCGCTTCTGACTGAACCCCTTAACAGTGCAATCATATATAATTGCAGTGTCAAATGTGTCGATGCGCTTTGCACGCCTGAATAATTGAATTGTGTATTAAGTTTGAAACAAGATATATGTGAACCACCATTTGTGAGATAAAAGCGTTTCATTGCGAAATAAAAGATGATAGTTCTGTTACTGAAATCACTTAAGCAACTACTGTTTATTTGAATGTAAGTGCAGAACGTTAACTAGCATTATAATGTTGGTACCATGTGCGCAGTTTGAGAAATGTATTTCGATTTTGCGATGTGCATGGTTAGGAAAACAACGATTAGGATTTTAAATGCCTATTAACCTGATTCGTCAATGTTCACGCATCGACAAAGAGTTAATAGTAAGTACAATTTATACGTGTTAATGCACTTCTGGCATGTTTTTATAATAACTGAGCAGTTAAAATTTAGGACTATATATGCTTTGTTTGTTTAAATACATGTATAGGCATCTTTTGCAAAAGTTGTTTTTGTTAATATTAAGATTACGAATTTCTAGTAATATAGTATAACAGTTAAACACATTTCCTATTATCAAACTAATACTTAATTAATTTGTTTGAACTTTGCATACTTGAGCACGATAATAACTTAAGTTGCAATATATTTTCATTTTTATAAGTGAAGGTCACTAGCAAAGAAGTTTAACCCATGTATGTCTAGTGGACTCTCCCATCCTTCTAAATTCGATCAATTTATTTCCAAAATTAGGGATGTCTTGTATATTCATTTTTATATTTAGAATACTTCATACAGATTTCATTTAAGCAAACAGCGCAAACGTTGATGAGACGCCGCATCATGGGGCATCTCATTTGGTACTAAGCTGTTTTCCAAGGTTTTTCTAGACGCTAGGCATAACTGGGTTAAATATTACACGAAGGTGTGCAAGGATATATTATTTCTCTTCACATCTGCGTAACGAATTACGGGATTATCGATAAAAACGAATGCATTCCTTTTAGCTGCACAGAGATTTATTCATTCTTAGGTTATTAAAAAGGCAATTGATAAATAGGAACATGCATAAGTACGTCTTTATAAGTTATTAACCTTGTGAAAACTGTAAAATTGGATTGGGGTGTTGATAATCGCGCGCTTGACTATGTTGAAAAAGAGCTTGTGCATTTCTATCGAATTTGCATATTGAAAGGCAATGTTATCACAATGTGTATTCTGTATTAAATTATTTGATGAAATAATGTACCCCGCGTGCATTTAATTGAACATATACTGCATGAACTTTGAAGCACCCGTTAAAGCTGTATAATTACTGAAATATTCGTGCAATGCTCACGTAATAAGTTCTCATAAAAAAAAACAATCACAGAAACATTGATAATGCTGTGTGACACTAAGCATGTGAATCTTGTTGGGTATAGCATGTGAAAAAATGAGGGATAGTAAGGAAGTTGTGGCAGACATATAAACACAGTTTTTACTGGGCTGTATGGTGTTCACTAAGATAAAATAAGAACCAACATTAAATGTGACTACCTGCACAAGTGTTTTTTTTTAAATCTTATTCCGGAGTTAAAAATCAACACGTCAAACGCCAACTGAGTGAAAAGTAAGGCATGCCCTCAAAATGTCGGAAGGCGGTGTCTGATATATCTTGCAAGTTGACATACGTTTTGCTGTATAGCTTTTGAATGGGATTCATTTCTCAGAGATATGTGTACTGAATGATTTAACTAATCTGCAACATGTTTGAAAACTCACAATACTTCGGATTAGCGTTTCAGCTGATGCTTCTGATAGTTTTCAGACATACAGGTATGCAAGTTTAAAGATTTATCCCATTTTCAGCGCGACATTGACGGTATAACACGTTGTGGAATATACTTGCTTGTATTCAACACTGTGGAATATACCTGTCGCGTGCACGGACTACTTTTTAAATGACGTCATGCGATATGCGCTAAAATTAGGTCGATATTGTTTGGTTCATTGATCGAATTTTAAGGTCACCCATTAGAAGAAAATGTGCATATGTTGCAAAAAATATATATATGTCATATTCAACAAAAGAACTGTTGAAATAAAATATAAAATTACACGATTTTTGTTTTGTTATTTTTTTATTTATATTTACTTTACCACTAAATGATTTTTCATAAGAAACAAAGTCGACAAAACTTAAGGCTTACTAGTAAGCTTCAAAATTATACGACCTTCAACCTTTAAATCTAGTCATATGACATCATTTTTCGCCATCCGTATAATGAATCAGCTGATTGATGGCGTCATAAAATGACATACTTATTGCGTCATTTTCCCCATTTTTTTGACGATTTATTATAAACGCGACTTATTTCACATGTTTTCTACATGTTCTGTATGTCGACATATCTGAATTGTCAATTGATCACATTTTCCTTATTTCGTGTAATGTGCATTGTTTATAACCAAAGCATATACTTTTGACATTTACCTTAAATATTAAGAATGTACAACAAGCCATACACATATCGCACAGTTCATGAATAATCTGCTATGTTTGCTTTCCTATTTAATTCACGTTAGGCATAGAGCTGTGTAAAGTATAAGATGGTAAAAATAGCACCACACTGGAATTGGGAACGTCCCATTTTGTACACGGGTATTTTCTACTCATTTATCTGTTGTGTACTGGAATGTTTTCCATTCTTTGTGTATTTATATATTAAATTATTTTCTCGTACAATAAGGGCATTTACCATAGATAAATAAAACATTGTGCAAGTTTAAACATAATTATGTTTGTATGCAGAAATCTGCAAATGCAACCGAGTTTACCAACGGCTATTATTAGATAAACTGCTCCGGTTCATTTGCATAACAGTAATGTAGAGTACATGACGTAGCGTGTGACGAAGAAGAAAGTTAATCGCGTTCATAAACCCATTTGAATAAAGTGTTAGAATGGCATAAGGGTCTTTATTTAACTATGCTAAAATAATTATTAAAGACCCTAGATGCAAAATCGTCAAATATTGAGTTAAATGGATTATTAGATGGATTTTAAAGGATAATTAAAGGTAAGATACTAGTTCTTACGTGTTTTGATTTTTGAAATTGTACTTTTGTCGTTCCCTGTTCTCGGGGAAATGATTTTTACATGGGCGCCATTGATGCATCGGATCACACACGGCATACCCATAACATTATATAAAAACACGTTCTGCGCGTCCTTAAATTCGTCGTCCGAAGTCGGAAAACGTATTGCCCTGTATATTTTGTCAAATAAAGTGTCAGTCGCTGCAATTGTCTGTTTACTCGTCAAAATTGTCAAGGTCTTCGATAGCTAAAGAAACTGCAGCGTACAGTTTATTTAGTATTGACAGACCTGTACAAAGTCGCGCCAGTCAAAAATCATAAAAAGCGACATTTAAAGTTATGGTAGCCAGAACTAGGTCGTCGATGGTGTACATGTATGTTGACATCGACAGCATTTTGTCAGGAGCATTCGCCGCCATATTGGATTTTGATCATTTTCTTTCGAAAATAAAATGAATTATAGTAAAGTAAAATCTTCTTTTCGCGGTCGTAAAGTGTTAAAATTCGCATACTGCGTAAAATTGAATGTAGGCATATGGTGATATTTTTACTTGTTTCACAGTTTGTTTGTGAATTTTTAAAGACTATTTTGCGTACCAGAACAAATACATGTATATCACTACGCATGGTTACATTTGTTAGATTTTAAGCGCTTTTATAACTGAATTAAAATTATTGTTAAGGTTATTAGATCGATTTATGTTAAATGTCACGTTGAAAAAATCAAATGGGATAAATAGAATACTAGGATTAGCGTTGAATACAGAGAAGCTTATGTTGCTCGGCTCGAACACCGAAAGCGCTCGCCAAGGCTCGCGCTTCCGGCGTTCTAAGCCTCGCAACATTAACTTCTCTGTATTCAACGCTAACCTAGTATTCTCTATGTGTTCATTGATTTAATAATACCCTATTCAGGCAATGGATTTTTGTTAAGAAGAAACTTCCTTAAAACGAAAAATTCCATAAGAGCGGAAAGCTTTACACACACGAATGCTACATGTTGTGTGAATTCCCGCATGTTCCATAGTATTAGAAAATGTATTAATTAACATGTTGGTATGTGCACAATACGATTGCTAGATTCCTAATATTATCTGGCGATGAAAGTTTACTGCATCGTTGCAAATATATTACGGAAACAAATTGCTGTGGATTTATGTCAGGAATGTCCATTTAGTGATTGTGTTAAATTGTTTGGTGTTTATTTAGTAAAGTAAAGCGCGCATTGATAAAGAATGTGAAATAGGGAAACCTTAACATGAGCATGGTTTTCCATTACCACAGTGGTCCGTTTAATTAAAACAGTTATCGACCTGCACGTATATGCACTCATATGCGTATGCCCTTTGCAAAAAAAGCTTTATATTTGGCTTTAAATTTTAAATTAATTTAGTATCAAGCTCTGCTGAGTCTTAGTTTATCATCCTTATACAAACAGCGACTCTCGTGTTTATTTGATCTGTCAAGTCTAACAGCCTTAAACCAAAGTAATAAAAAAAGTGCAATAAGAACGAAGTACACTTAATAACGAAACTGACATACGACTCAGTGTTTTAGCCTATGCGGAGAATAAACAAATGCAAACTTTTTCCCAAAGCTGATGTACGTGTAGTGGTAGGGCGAGAGAAAGCAATCGCATTTATTTATATAAAAATATAACGTATGAGTGCTCGATAGGTATGAAAATTAATTGTAAAGTTAAAATTCATACTTAATTTTTAATATCAATCATGAGTTTCCTGTTTGGAAAAGTCCCACGAAGGTATGTCGTGTCCCACAAAGGAATCGCTTACTTTTCAGAATAACATTACGATCGATGAGGACATTTTATGAAAGGGTAAAACAGGGCGAAAACTACAACGAATCACTTACATGCACAGTAAACACAATTAACATCAATATTGCAGAAATCTGAAAAGTTTCTGTTTCATCATTTTCTTCATTTTGATTTCTGCCTTGCAGAGATTTGATGTGATTTGTTTTCATTTAATAACACCATTGACATTACATATATGCGGATTGTATTGCTTAGTATGAACTGCCTTGATATCGATTTCGATCATATGTCATTGCAAGCGGAATGTGTACTTTTAGAGTGGGATACTAGACCGATTTGACTGAGAGTGCTGAAAATTTGCTAATACTCATGAAAACGAATGTTTATGATAAACAATTTTCTTAACATGTGACAGACACATTCACCGGGTAAAAAACACATTTTTCATCAATTTTACAAAACACAATCAAACCGAAAATATGAAATTGGCCTTTTAAAACTTGACCGCAAAATTGGTAACCTATATCAGAATATAAATCAAAAGAAAACTGTTTGATATTGACCGGAAGAATTTGTATAGGATGACGTTTAATTTTGTATATAATGTTTTGTGTTGTCAATAAAATATTTAGGGTTTATTTTATGGCAAGCGGCAACATTTGAATCCACCTCAATTACGAATTGTTTCCATGTGATATGATGATAGTAGTATGTATCAATTTTGTTGTTTTAACATATTAAACAATAAAACAATATCACTTGCTATGTTCATATAATCACTGTAACGAAACAACAACACATTTAGCAAAATTGCAATGTTTAAATACTCATTGTTAACACAGGAAACAACCTACATTTAGCCTTGTTAATCGCATTTAGTCGTCTGTTGGATATTAATTTTGTGCAATATGTTTAATATATACGCATAATCTTATGCGTTTTTATAATAATAAATCTCTCTACAGGAAACCTTTAATTGTTCCTTAAAGTAAAAAGCGTTATTTTAACATTATAAAAAATGCAATCCGTAAAGTACGCCAGTAAATAAGTTAGCCAGACGCAAATAGTGGTAAATAATCGCGATATAAAGCTATATCAAAACAAATGGGCATATATATCAAAAATATAATAATAACTAAATAATACATATAGTATACACATTGATCAACACTACAGTAAATACAAAGATGGCCTCGGGGCGATGCTTCAAAGTTCCACTGTTCCTGGCGGTATGGTTTGTGTGATTTTCTCCTTCAAAGTTCCACTGTTCCTGGCGGTATGGTTTGTGTGATTTTCTCCTTCAAAGTTCCACTGTTCCTGGCGGTATGGTTTGTGTGATTTTCTCCTTCAAAGTTCCACTGTTCCTGGCGGTATGGTTTGTGTGATTTTCTCCTTCAAAGTTCCACTGTTCCTGGCGGTATGGTTTGTGTGATTTTCTCCTTCAAAGTTCCACTGTTCCTGGCGGTATGGTTTGTGTGATTTTCTCCTTCAAAGTTCCACTGTTCTTGGCGGTATGGTTTGTGTGATTTTCTCCTTCAAAGTTCCACTGTTCCTGGCGGTATGGTTTGTGTGATTTTCTCCTTCAAAGTTCCACTGTTCCTGGCTGTATGGTTTGTGTGATTTTCTCCTTCAAAGTTCCACTGTTCCTGGCGGTATGGTTTGTGTGATTTTCTCCTTTAAAGTTCCACTGTTCCTGGCGGTATGGTTTGTGTGATTTTCTCCTTCAAAGTTCCACTGTTCCTGGCGGTATGGTTTGTGTGATTTTCTCCTTCAAAGTTCCACTATTCCTGGCGGTATGGTTTGTGTGATTTTCTCCTTCAAAGTTCCACTGTTCCTGGCGGTATGGTTTGTGTGATTTTCTCCTTCAAAGTCCCACTGTTCCTGGCGGTATGGTTTGTGTGATTTTCTCCTTCAAAGTTCCACTGTTCCTGGCGGTATGGTTTGTGTGATTTTCTCCTTCAAAGTTCCTCTGTTCCTGGCGGTATGGTTTGTGTGATTTTCTCCTTCAAAGTTCCACTGTTCCTGGCGGTATGGTTTGTGTGATTTTCTCCTTCAAAGTTCCACTGTTCCTGGCGGTATGGTTTGTGTGATTTTCTCCTTCAAAGTTCCACTGTTCCTGGCGGTATGGTTTGTGTGATTTTCTCCTTCAAAGTTCCACTGTTCCTGGCGGTATGGTTTGTGTGATTTTCTCCTTCAAAGTTCCACTGTTCCTGGCGGTATGGTTTGTGTGATTTTCTCCTTCAAAGTTCCACTGTTCCTGGCGGTATGGTTTGTGTGATTTTCTCCGAGTGTAAAAACTGAGTATTGGGCTAGTTTAATTGGACATATTTCCATTTACATAAACATCGTACTTATAAACAGAGTTATGAAACAAGTACCTTTTAAAAAATAATACACAAAACAAAAGAACAGGACTGTGCTTTCTTCTTCAATGCATTCAATGTAACACAGCCTGCATATACGGGTTCAGCTGTCTACCGATGAACTATCTGGTTACAGCTCTTATTGGAAAAAAACAACATATAATGACCCGACACAACAACGCCTTATGGTATGTTAAACCCTTAGCATGCTATATTGAAGATGTTATGATTTTGCCAGACGTTCATCAACAGTGGAATACGCGATTTGTGACAAAATAAACAAAATATAGATATTGTACTCATGCATTTCGATACATACTGCTTTCCATTTATTTTGATTACACTTCTGAGTTTTTGAAAGTCTAAAAAAATAATAGAAAACTAAACATTTGTGTCAATAAAAGTAATGTTAGCATTATCTCTTGAAATATTGTGGACATAAAATTGTAAAAGTTAATTTTTAAGTACGTTAAACTTAAGAGCATCTTCCATTTTGGCACAATATAATGTATTGATAATTCCACGCATGTAGAGGATCGTTTTATATATTGTATTCCTAGATGTCAGCATAAAGTCATATGAATGTTGCCGTATAATTGGTAACATACAACACTTCCTATTTATTGACATATCTTCGAACTCATTAATGTTTCTATGATTAAAACATCACCCTACCCATAAACGTTTACTCCTTCTCATTAACACATCATTCTTCTCATTAACACATCGGCCCTCTGATTAACACATCATCCTACCCATTAACACATGCATATAATTATCTTTCTACGTAGTGAGATTATTGTCATACGCATAACCACGCGATATCTAAATATGAAAACACAAATAAACGCCACCGCCATGTAATAAGCTCGTCGCTGTTACCATCAGACTGTCGGTTTCGAACCTCTATATCGATTTTCACAGGTATATCTTAATAGCTGCATCAGTAATAGTAATCATTTATAATTTGTTGTAATGTATTTATTATGTGCATGTTATCTAGGTAAAAACCAATCCCTTAATACCTTTATCGATCTTGGCTTATTTAACCAGGCCATGGGATGTTGCATATATTAATTTGAAGTCGAAAATGTATTTATCCGCAAACATGTAATGAATATCAATATGTGCACAGCATGTTCTTATTTAAACACCAAACGGTTTACAAATATGACTGAATGCTGTGTCCTTCGCACATTGCAACACACGGGCTCCATTCACAATTCCGGTGCAATAACGTTTGGTTGATGGTCGCCCTTTAGGCCATATTTAGTGATATTTGTATCGTCATAGTTGGTGTGTCAATCGAATAATACAGGTTTGGAATTAACAAACGTAGTCGTATATTCGTGTTTTGATGTTCTTCGAGTACCTCCATCCACTAGCGTTGCCTCGAGTGAAATTAGAGCAAAGAGATCTTCTCTTCTGACAAGGATTTTCATAATGATCGAGGCTATTTACCCATTGATCACGAGTAAGTAAAAGATAAGATCATGACAAGCGAGCGTTGTTTTAATTTTACGGCTCTATTAATATTTGAGCCGCGTTCTGAGAAAACTGGGCTTAATGCATGTGCGTAAAGTGTCGTCCAAGAATAGCCCGTGCAGTCCGCACAGGCTCATCAGGGACAACACTTTCCGCCTGAACTGGATTTTCGTGTAGAAAAGACTTCGTTAAAACAAAAACTACCATAAACGCGAAAAGTGTCGTCCCTGATTAGCCTGTGCGGACTGCACTTTAATTGCATGATAGCATTGTCCGTTTGAATAAAACGAAATATATGCATTCGACAAACTGCATATGGTGGTGCGAGTTCGTGTATATATGTGTTTTCTCCGTTGTCTGTATGTCTTCTGTGTGTACGCATTGGCGCCAGTATCGAGCGTAAATATACATGCCTGTCTGTTCGCATTGGTACCGATATCTGGGGATACTACCTACGCACGAGTACAATGTCTATACCACTACCAGGGACAACTTTACATGCACGTGTACAATACCTGGACCAGTACCAGGGACAACTGTACTTGCACGTGCCCAATGCCTTGTGCAGAACCAGATACAACAATACATGACCGTGTACCATGGCTAGACTAATATATTGAGCAACTATACACACACGTGTACAATGTCTAGACCAATCTTTTGAGCAACTATACATACACGTGTACAATTTCTAGTCCAATTACCTGGGCCAGCAATATATACACGTGTACAATGTCTAGGCCAGAACCAATGTCAACTATACATACACGTGTTAAAAGCTTAGACCAATAGCCTGGGCAACAATGTATGCTCGTGAACAAATCTTAGACAAGAAACCAAGGTCAACTATACATGACGGCGCAGTGAGTCAAGTACCCGGGGAGCTTAATCATGCACGTGTACAAAGAAACAGCTTATCTCACGCGAGTGCTCAAACAAATTGGATAAAACAAGAACGTAATCTGAGTTTTTAACCAGGACATGTTAAGTTGGTTTCAGATCTTTATTTAAAGCCGTTAAAGGGATTTGGATGTTTAAATAAAACTGTAATAGCATCGTTAGGTAAATTCTATTAAAAAAATAAAAAGATAAGATACCGATAACGAAATCTGAATCTGTCACTGTAATATGAAATGTCATGAAACTAATGTTCTTGAAAGTATTTCAAGTTATATGTACTATTTTAACTTCACAGTATTACAACTAACGATCAATTACAATAATCATTTAGTAATATTACACTTAATTTCAGACACATACCATGAATACTTCAACGATGATTCATATATTGTTCATAAAGTATTATTGCCCATTTTTACATGACACATATAGTTCGGTTAAAATGCTTTGATATGTAAATAATGCAACAAATTGTTGCTTGGGATAAGGAAATAAGAAAAATAAAAATAATTTGAGCATACATATATTTTTTTGTTCGACTACAAACCGAACGAATCAAGGGGTCAACGAGTTTTACAACCCGGTAAAATATATGCGTAATTTGAAACTATTAATGTCACGAATGTCTTTATGAGCCAAACGATGCCCCTTAACACACCGTTGCACTTTATTTGCTATTTTATTGGATACTTTGTAATCTGTATATTTTTAGTTATTTTCTGAGGAGACTTTAAACATTTACGATGCAAGGACACAACTTACACTAGGTGCACGTGACGGTCACTTAAAAATTCCCTTTAATCATTTCAAATTTATCTTTGGAATTGCCTAACAATATATATTTATTATAAATGTTCACAATGACACAACACATGTTGAAAAACACAATGGACGTTCAAATTTTGAGCTCTGATAAATATTGATAAAACGTGTGTTTATTGGATTAAAATTGACATAAAAACTGGATACAAAGTGCAGAAATGTGTAACATTATGGAATAAACATCATGAAAAGGAATCATAGTAATTGTAGAGGCAGTAGTGGGAGTGAATCGGATTTGAATTTGAACCCCAAAAAGCAGACAAAGACAGGAGGCCCGTCAGGGGCGGTAATCTCGGATTTACATGATGTAAGTGACCTAGTTGGCAATTCTTTTGCAGTATTATATGAGAGTGACTCGGGTGAAAACTGTATTGAAACCTGTATTGACACATGCATTGTAGAAAATATCGCAATTCCCGATATGAAAGGAAATAAGAAGTCAACAAAAACTGGTCAAACAATGGCGTCACATGAATCATCGACCACCACTCATGCATCGGGCGCTGAGAGTAATACCGATATGTGGAATGTTTCTGATAGTGATAAACTGAAAATTATTATGGACACTGTCGTTGACATAAAAATGAACCAAGATTCTATGAGGAAATCGTTTGACTCAAAGTTCGATAAACTACGCTCAGAAATGAAAGAGGCAATTGATACACGAATACGGGCCTTGAGAGACGAATTATCGGTAGACATGGCGCGGGATAGTTCCCGCCTTGATCAGGTCGTGACAACTATTCAGTCTTTACAATTACGCATGGATACACTTGAGAACACGGCGGATCAACGTAACGGTACATCCACGTCACATGATATCGGTCACGGTCAACGGAGAAATATCAATACATTAAATGACCCGGATCTAACGATTACAGCCAGTGGGATACCGTACAATGAAGGTGAAAATCTGTTAGCAATAGCAGAAGAACTTATAAACGCAATGGGCGCTGGTGTTTCCAATAATGTATTGGTCACAGGAGCTACAAGACTGCCAACTAAATTCACGAATCGTCCCGCTCTAGTAAAGATCGCCTTTCAGAACTTAGATGAAAAAATCTTAGTCTTGCGAAACAAAATGGTACTGAAAGATCTCGAGGCGTATACTAACATTTACTTGAAAAGCTGCATGTCTCGCGTTGAAAGACTCGTAGAAATGAACGCGAGAGCAGTGCTTCGCCAGCTTCCGCAAGGGAAAGAGCTCCGAGTTAATGCGAGCGGCCGTATCATTCAGCGTGCACGACACCAGGATAACATGGAAACAGCACATAGCACAGATTAGGAAGCGCCCCGGTCTTACAGGTCAATTAAAGTGTCTCATTTGAATATTTGTGGATGGACACGTGAAAACTGTGCACTCAGAGAAAATATTATTATCGCACTTGATTCGGATATTATCTCGCTGTCAGAAACTCATTTAGGAGAACAAAATGGGATATATATAAACGGATATACGTGGTTTGGTTTCAACAGGGTAAACATTCATAGAAACGCACCGAAACCGTCAGGGGGCGTTGGCCTTTTGGTTAAAAACTGGATTATAACGGAATACGATATAAACGTTGTGGATAAATCTTACGATGGAATATTAGTCGTGCAACTTATACATAAACAAAACAACTATGATTTCACAGTGTTTTCATGTTACCTGCCTCCAGAAAACTCGACTCGTGGTCGCGACGCCCAAGGTTTCTTTTCCCATTTGCTGGCCCAAATCTATATTAACAGTGAAAGTGACACAATTATCATTGCGGCCGATTTTAATTCGAGAATTGGGTCATTATCGGATATATTAAGTGAGACCGATTTGATCCCTCAAAGAAATGTGCTTGACAAAACTATAAATCAACATGGGCATGCATTTATTGAATTCTTAAATGATACAAGGTTCTGTGTCCTCAATGGAAGATTTGATACGAGCAAGGACAATTATACATCAGTGTCTCGCAAGGGACGAGCTGTGGTGGATTATTTGTGCATTCCGCAAGACAACTTTCACCTCTTTGAGACCTTTGAAGTAGTAACGGTACAGTCTATTGTTGACGCGCACGGACTTCACGGATTACTGGGCGAAAGGTCAAGGTTACCAGACCATAACATACTTATCACGGAATTTAACATACTGAGTGGTGAACATGTAGGTCAAACTAACAACAAACATGAACGGATTAACGGTTCCCGTTATAATCTGCAACGGATCCCCGTGGACTTCATGAAGAGTGAGTTATCTCGTCTTGCGTTGTTAGATATAATCTCAAGTATTGAAAGGTGCAGAGAAACTCAAGATCAGGTGGATTTTATTTACGATAAGCTATGCTCATGTATCAGTACTGAAATGAATAACTCTGTTCCGAAATTCTGTGATTCAAAACACGTCAGAAAAAGATTTAAACACAAAAAGCCTTTTTGGAACGAACGCCTGTCAGCATTATGGAGTGATTCATGCGATAAAGAAAAACTATATACCAAGTGCAACGGGGTTCGTTCGGTTAAAATTGCGAAGAGAAGGGAGTACATAACAGCGAGAAATATTTTTGACAAGGAACTGAGAACAGCGGAACGGCAGTACCGGGAAGCAATCGCCCTCGACATTGAAGACATGTCAACAAACAACCCAAGAGACTTTTGGAATAAAATTAATAAACTTGGACCAAGGAAAAATAAAGGCATTCCCATTGAAATAATAGACAGTTACGGGCGTGTATGTCGTGATGAAGGTTCGGTGTTCGAGCGCTGGAGGTCGGATTTTGAGAACTTATACCAAACCACCGATAATAGTGAATTTGACGAAGAATTTTTCGATCGTAACAAAGCTCATAAACAGTTGCTGGAGCTAAATCTGGCAGATCCGCTATATATGCAAAATGAACAGTTAAACTGTAACATAACACTAGAAGAAATAACAAACATCGTAATGGCGGCAAAGTCAAGGTCAGCTTGCGGAATCGATCAGATACCCTACGATGTTCTGAAATTCCCTGAAATTATTGTTGTGCTACAGCAACTATTCCAATTGGTCATGGATACCAACATTATACCAACTATTTGGCGGAAATCTATAATATGTCCTATCTTAAAAGACTCGACCACTGACGCTCGTCTACCAATGAACTATAGAGGTGTAAGCTTATTGTCCTGTGTCAGTAAACTATACAGTTCACTTATTAACAAGAGGCTCACACATTATCTAGACGATAACGACATTCTTGCCGAAGAGCAAAACGGATTCAGAAGCGGCCGCTCATGCGAGGATCACGTTTTCACATTAGACAGTATTGTAAGGGACAATAACTCTGTATTCGCTGCATTTATAGATCTACGCAAATGTTTTGATTTTATCGACCGTGAGATGCTTTTGTACAAACTTTTGCTAAACGGAGTTGACGGAAAACTCTATAACTCTATAAAAAGTATATATAGCCAAACAGTATCGTGCGTGCGGGTTAATGGTCGTTTAACAGAGTGGTTCCAGTGTGACAAGGGCGTGAAACAGGGAGACAACTTATCGCCGACGCTCTTCTCTGTCTTCGTGAATGACCTAGTTGCGGAAATCAACAACCTTGACCTCGGGGTCATGATCAATGAAACTTCAGTATCCATGTTACTATACGCCGATGATATAGTCCTTATCGCCAACTCGGAGGCCGATCTTCAGATTATGCTTAACCAAATGCATGACTGGTGTAAACGATGGAGGGTACTCATTAATACAGAAAAATCTAAAGTCGTGCATTTTAGAAAGGGGCGCTCACAACGAACAGATACTGAATTCAAAATTGGATTAAATGTGCTGGAAATTGTAGACAAATATAAGTATCTGGGTGTAGTTATGCACGAAAAGCGTGATTATAGTTTTCATTGTGAAATGCTCGCAAAAAGTGCCGGGAGAGCTCTCGGGTCTATTATAAATAAAATCCATAATATGAAACAAGCTGGCTTTAAAACCTATGAAAAACTATACAATTCGTGTGTGATACCTATATCGGATTACTGTGCATCCATTTGGGGATTTAAACACTTTCAATCAGCAGAAAATGTTCACCACCGGGCAATACGGTACTTTTTAGGTGTACATAGATTTACGCCTATATTAGCGTTACTAGGTGAAATTGGGTGGTTACCGAGCATTTACCGTAGATGGCTTGCAATGATTAGGTTTAGGAATAGACTTGTAAAACTTGACGAATATAGATTAACCAAACGAGCATTTGAAAGGGATTACAGTTCATCAAATAACAATAACTGGTGTAGTGAATTTAAAACGGTCATGTCTAGTCTTAACCTTGCGGATTATTATAACCGTAAACGCCCCATTCCAATGGATTTAGCTAAAGAAAGCATGACTCAGTTTTATTCAATAATTTGGTCTAGAGACTATGAACGTGTTTCAAAGTTAAGAATATATAGAACCTTCAAAACTGAATTTGTTTGTGAAGAATATATGACACTGAACTTAAAAAGAAATGAACGCGCCTTATTTGCGCAATTCAGAACCGGAATTCTACCACTTAGGGTCGAAACCGGAAGGTATGTGGGTGAAGCCCCCGAGCAAAGACGGTGTAAGATGTGTCACAGTGGACTGGTCGAAGATGAAACTCATTTTCTTGTTGAATGTGCTCTTTATGAAAACACAAGATCAGTTATATTTGGGAACATTTTGAACTCTGAAGAATATGCTACCTGTCAATCAAATAAAGATAAATTAGTTCTCTTGGTTAAATGTCATCCAAGAAAGTGTGCGAAATTTGTTGTAAATGCTTTTTATATCAGAAGCAGTATTTTATATAAGTAACAATATCTGTTGTATGATGTTGTGTCAGTTAAAACTTTAAAATAATATAATTATGTAAATGGGCTTCTAAGTATCAACTACGAATTACACATTTTTCAGGCATATGTCTTCTTACTTATGATAAAATTGTACATATCATATTATCATTGAACTCTTGCTATGTTCTTATACATATATTATATAGAAGATGCTAACTTATTCATTGAACTAAGTATGTTGCTCAAATATTTCATTGTCTATTTGTATAATAATGATCACGTTATATTTTACACTGTTGTTAAGGTGACTTATAGGCCTATTAGGCCGGGTGTTCTTGTATGCATTGTATATATGTCTGTTAATCTCCTGTACGTAAACACATGTCACTATAATAAAAGATTATCTTATCTTATCTTATCTTATCTGTACCAAGTTAACCTCATACATCTTTGAAGAAGAATCCTACTACCACTTTAAACGGTACATATTTTATTTAGCAATTATGACAATTAATCGTAATTTAATGTGTCAAAAACGTGACACAGCGTGAAAAAGTATGAAAGCCACACATAATAACCCAAGGCTTTATAGTTAAACCAGTATTAAGATTAACATATGAAAATCACAACATAAACGTATAATTTATGACATCTAGTTTACCATCAGAAATTTGTATTATCACAGTAATTATAAATAGATCCGGAATAAAATGATTTAATATTATTTATACATACTTTATATTGATAAAATAAACGAACGGTAAACTAGTTAATTTAGTCGCTGTGTCATGTAAATATGTAAATATATACATAATCGCAGACATAACAAGAACAATTCTAACAGCCATAGTTACTTAGTCGAAGTAAATAAAGCCTACAACTTTTATAGAGTTTAATTAATTGCTATTTCATTTCATTTGAAATAACTACTAAATAAATATTACCCATGCCCGGGCAAATTCAGGGCGAAGTGTGTAGACGTTCATCCACCAGGCGGAATGTGTCGTCCGGAATTCAGTTTTTTTTCAAAGACACGCTATGTAAAATGGGATTTATAGATTATTAATTCGTTTACAATTGTCGTTTTCATTTTATTTTTTTATAACGCCCAACAACTTCATTAAGTATTTCAGATATAAATACATTGGTTTTGAAGTAAACAATAATTATTGCCTTATCTGCATATCGTAGTTTTCCGAACGAAACTTTAAGATGTTTAATTGAACGTCAAAAAAGCCTTATGTTTTGAGTCCAGCATGATAGTATTAATATTTGTTCAACTTAAATGCGATCTATATCATAAAAGGTTACGCCTATATTGGGGATTTCTCAGTCTCAGCGTTAATTTACATGTGAAACAAAATATCCCTCTCCCATCCTCAGCCTTATACCATTCAAGGATCAACAAAAAGCACATCGTGTGTAGTCTAATCATGTCAATGGGTAATGACACGTTTGCGTTTCATATCCAAACTGTATCAAACCAATGTATACGTAACATGTCTGTGCCGGGACATGTGTCTATCGGGATGCAAATCTTTGCACAGGTATTGTTTCGCTATATAACGTAAATTGCTTTACTCACGGACGGAAGTGCTATAAGTTGGACATTTACTTCCACGTCAAATGTGATAAAAAGTGAATTTCATTTGAATAAAACATATAACTAATTAAAATACATCGAATATTTACCTATTTCATAATAAAACTTTATCGCAGAAACGGAGGGTGCATTTAATGCTTTGAAACTGTAAGAGTAAGCCTTAGTGTATATTTTTCACAGAATTAACAATTTTCATGACAAAAGTCATAGTTTATATATATTATTGTTATACATGCTCGTTTAAAGACATGAAATATCAATTATTCCGTTAGTATCGGAAATGCCATTTTCATTTCTGAAACGAGAATTACATAACAGTGTCTAGGAACGTGATAACATTTATGTATTCACGTGTTGACTGTGTCGTCAAGCGGCGTTAGATATGTTTGAAGGCTGACGCTAATTCTTAATTTATTGCTGTTTATGGGGATTTATTCGTATGAGATAAGTGAATTCGGATTAGTGAAATGATCTGCAATTGTGTGAGACGAAACCTTCGCTATTCGTAAAGGTGCCATATACATTTAAGTGAGCTATGTGTACACTATTGTCAATGAGTGTAGACATGGATTATAGTAAAGGATTTAGCACAGTGCGACATTTCCAGTCAACATATCTACTTGTGCAGTTCATACTTTTCTGTCAAACAGGTAATGTTCATATTTAACCAAGTATATTAGATATACTAATTAATTTAATTTGACTTCTCTATTTGACATCTCTATTTGACTATAAACAAACGCATAAAGGTGTGCATTTCTCGGAATAAGAAACAAACAAGACTAGTCATTAGCATTGATACAAATTGTCTCCGCAACCGTAAACACATGCAAAACTTCGAACAGTTGCCCGTCATTAGTAAATATGCATATCGATTATATTTTAGTTAAACGCAGTGCTTATTTATCCTACAGACTTACATGTGTTGGCATGTGACCATGTTCTCTTGAAACTGTTAAATAAACGCACGATATTCTTTTAAATCTCCCTTATTGCACTGCGCTATCCATACCAAAACAAGTTTTTGCTATGTGTTGCTTTTATAGAGATCACATATCTTGTTTGTTTTAGTATATCTTTTGAATCTAACTTTGGTACTTGTGTTCAAATCAATGTTCATTGATTATGAGTTGATGCTATCACGGGATTTGCTTTAAGCAACAACTCGAGGCTTATAAGGATAAAGTAATCGCTGTGTCAATAAATTATTAAAAGCCACACATCTTGAAATTAAATACATGTTAATCAATACATATAGATGCAAATTGAATATGTGCAAAATTGTCATTAAATCTATAGCCTAGTTAGCAAGTTATTTATTATTTTATTTTAATTTTAAAACCGAAAGTAGGATTTCTATATGATACGTCCATTTCGACAAACGCGATTATTTTTAAGTTTTAAAGCGCAAAAAAGACGGATTTCCACCTTGTAACCCCCAGTTATATTCTAATTGGCGTAGATAAAATATGTTTCTTATTTATACTTAAATTTACCATGCCATGTATTTCATTTCAAGGTGTGTGGCTTTAAGACCCAATGCATACCAACTAGCATTTGTTTATTTGCATCTTTAACCGAAACGTTTAAGATAATGTCGTCATACATAGATGTGTGATAAAGCATCGCTTCGGTGTTAATAATAATGAAACAACAATGGAGGTAAAAGGATACTCCAGAATGCACGGTGTCGCCTAAAATAATATAATCAGCGTCTTGCGAAAATTGGTCTTAAGTCATATGTTTCAGACCAGCCTCTGTATCCTCCCCTTCTATTCATGATCTACCCAGTTCGATAATGAGTCCACTAATCTTGCATGACTTTATAGCGGAAAGCGTTGTTCAATCTGCCTGGATTTGTCATAGCTATCCCGAGCTATAAGCTTTTCAGTAAGTTACCTCATTTGGCTTTGAAGTACCGTTAGAGTAGACAATGTCGATACTATTTAGATTAAATAATGATCAATAACAAATTGTGATGAGTTTAACTAATATCATCCTGAGATAAGTGATGTTTAGCAAGGATAGACCATTTTTCAAAAGTCGTTTAAAGTAAAACGGCCGTTGGTTAGTATGTTTATCCTAAAGAATAATAATGTTATTAAAATAAGCATTTAGTTATCCAAACGACCATTACAATGAAGTAACCTATTTATATTGACAAAGGCATTATGCGTTTGAACAAGACTTTGCTATATTGCCAATTACGGATTTTCGACACACTCAGGTGTACATATATTCATTGGGAACAGGCATTCATAAGAAGGTGACGACACTAAATGATAATGTTTTTATAAAGTCTTCTGTAAACACATTGATGTTACACATTTCCTCAGAAAAGTGTAACTCTGGTGCTCTGGTATCTTTCCTACCATTGAGTAAATAAATGGTAATTAAATTGAATGCGTTTTAATTCCCTTTTATTATTGTTTAATTTGAGTTACAATGCTATAAGGTTAAATTTTATTTACGATTAAATGTATAATGAATATTGCTGGGCCAAGTGGGAGGTTGAGCTCTCTAAAACCAGTTTAAACTTCCAATGCTTTGCATTGACCGTTCCAAGGCGACGACCCCAGCTTTATTCTTATATATGTTTATGTTATTTTGTATTGTGCTGTTTTGTGCTGTTTTGTACTGTTTGGGCAATCGGTCACTTGCCTTAAATAAAGAACTAACTAATTGTTTATAACAAGAATTCAATACTGCTCCAGCAGCTGGAGTTTCACTTCTTTATATTGTACTTTTTTAGGAAATAAATACTCTATACGGGCGTTTATCGAAAACAAAGCTCGATATACAATATCCAATGTTTGACATTGTCCTTAATGCGGCTACGCAAAGGTATTACGATTAAAATAGACTTCAACTTTTTCAACTCGTTGTATCATCAGTTCGTTCTTCTGCATATTTTCACAACTTAAGAATAATGACTTAATGTTTGTATTAAGAAAAACAAAATAATAAAGCAGGGTTAGATATAAATGGACATGGCGCTAAAATATGGTAACTTTACAAAGATGTTTGATCTTTATTATTCAATATATTTTTAAATAATGTAACCGTAAATATTTCAACTGATAAAACCAACAAATACGTATCAAAAATAAATCAATAAGAAGTTATCAAATTAAAAACATATAAATCTACATTGTAATGAAAATATGATTTTAGAAACGGCAGCAGATTGCATTGAACGTTCGTCGACAAAAATATAAATAAAAAAATGTTGTTAAGTTAATGTATTGGATGACATTAGATATATCCTAGTTAATTGGAATATAGAATAGAATAACCGTTATGATTGGGTTTACATAAAATAAACTCAACAGTGTGTCGATTTAAAAATAACACATTACCATTAAGTAAAAAAACGCGGGAAGACGAAGAGCCAAAAATGAAAATGGATAGTAGTTGTATACGAAAACAATTCCTGCTAAGCATCGCTCGGCTAAGCGTTTTGCATAGATAAATAACTAGTACTTATTTTGGGAATTTTTATTGTTATTTAAAGAATAGTGTGGGTCCAAACAATTGTGGTGTGTGACATTTGAACTAATAAGGGAAAAACAAGTATTTTAAAAGCGTCAACATTTGTTGAATGCTCGTAAAACAAGGCCATCTTAAGAGGGGATATGGTTTACATTTAAATGTTAGCGGTTTAAATCGTGACACACTCTGTGAACCTGGTGTTTTTGTAACTAGAGTTACATTTATGTCTGATTAAAAATGCGACAAATAATGTTGGTATGATATGTTTTTATTGCGTTTAACCACTGCTATAAAACAGATTTAAGATCATGGGATGAAACCTTTGTATACATATGTTGAGCTAGAAAGTCTTACAATAAAGCTATACAAATCGCATTCAATCTTATTTCCAAAGTGAATGGCCGAACCGCAAATAATCTGATTTGTTTTTGTCTATAAAATACACAGTTTCAGAATGCGAATGCGAAGTTATGGGTAGCTTATGCTTCGCAATGACACAATAAAACAAATTCAACTTGACCATTTGAATTTAGTTCCGTTGTCCTAAATCTCATGTAGCAAACTATGTAACTCCAGATATTTTATCAGGAGAGAAATTATTTTTCCAATCCACTACTTTTATGTCTGTAAATCAACATACATTTATCAAAACTGGGATCACCGCCTGCGAACAGTTTGTACAAAATCAACACAAATGGCACACTTTCATGAGTTTGATTTATTTTAATATAGTGTGTCAACACATTGTATTTAAATAGTATATTTAAGATGCTTCATTGTAGAAGGAATGTCGTGGAAAAAAACACATACTATCTATATAAAAAAATAGAATAATATATGAACAACAACGTGCGTATTCTATTTCACTATACTTCCTGAAGATAACAAGCAAATCAAACCCAATTTTAATTTTCTTAAATAATGTTGTTTAACGCATCAAGTAACAATATAGGGAATATTAAATGTTTTATTTATTTAATGCAAATAAATTATTGACTTTGCTAATAGGATTTCTCTGTCACATTTGAACTTAATGTCCCCGATTGTTGTTGGAAAAATATTGCATTTATTGTACATAAAACATGTTTTACCAGACGTAATTACAAAACATTAAATATATTGCACTGGTTTTAAAAGGTGATTGGCAATCTGTTCATTTGAGCTCAATATGTTGTTTATTAAATAAAAGGTAATTTTAAGCGCATATCCTATTCAATATCATGAAATGTTCTACAAAAAGTGGATGAAGGTAAATGTGTTATAGTTTTATGCTTATACGATTATTCAGCAAATGTGATTTACACCCATGTAATAAACATTTCGAAGCACTGTTCAAGCATCCATACATTGCGATAACTTTAAACTGATCTCACAAATATTTAATGTGTTGATTCAAAACAAATTATAAGACGCAACTCCTGATATACTCTTCTTAATTACGTACTTAATGTGTTTCACTACAATTCGTGTGTGTGATTGATTATTCGTATTAACAGTTGCAACAGAAAGTGTAAATACATCTCGCTTAATGTATTCTTTAACGAAGAGTCCACTATTTATAACCTTAGTAAAGGGGCATTTTCACGTTTTGGTTAATTGACCAAATAAAAACAAATTTGTTTCAGATTCCCAAATTTTCGTTGATATGATATGTGTAAGGACACAGGAATACTCAACATTTACCATACTCTTAAATATACATTATATGCATCTTTGACGATTTAAAAACCTGAAAAATATAAAGCGTTGCGACGCGAAACGATTGAATAACTTGAAGAGTTCTGTTGTTGAGGTTATATGTGTGTGATGCTTATATAAAGCATAAAATACATCACTCATTGTTTGGGCACGGATGACCGAGTGGTCTAAGTTACCTTTTTTTTTCTTTGTTTCATTTTATTATTGTTTTTTTAGTGGAGCTTTTTAGATCCAAACGTTACATTTATCAGTATAAAGTATTTAATGATAAACTGTAATACATGCCAAAATCTGTAAAAAGAACCATTTCAAGCAAAATGATCCAGGTGTTGGTAGACTTGTGTACTAGATACTGGAATAAAATTTATAATATGAAATTAAGATTATGACACTATATTTCTAATATGTTTTGAGCATAATTTATCTACATATTGGAAGGCTTTGTTTCATAAGTATGTGCAGGTCGTAAGACCAATCGGTTTACTTAAGGGTTGACTTAATACTGCAAGTTGATTTAAAAATGATTGACATATTTACAAATAATTGAAAGCTGTAACTTGCATTCATCATGGATAAAGCATTAAATATCTATAATAAGTAGATTGTTTATTGAACCATTAAAGCTTGTGTTTAAAATGGGCTAACCAACACTTTCCAGATGAAAAGCGTTTCTTTGAGAAACAAACGCGTATTATTATGTTATTTTAATCAATTAATCCGAAATATTGCCAAATACAATACTATTTCAGTTATAATTTGTATATTCAAACTATGAACATGTGTTTATATTATAAATATTGCAGCTGTCAAATATGAAAAGCAAAATCGAGTCATTAAACAGTTTCAACGGTTAACAAAAAGCATTGTAATATCGATGTTAGACCAACGTAACGGAATGCATCGCCTAGAATAATACATGAATAGAAGCAAGTGTCGCTTTTAATGAGAAACACATCCATTATTTTCTCATTTATTGCTTCTGACGGTTACTAATTCGTAACATATATGTGCATTCTGATGAGTAAAACGATCATCATTCTTTGCAGGAAGTAATTACTGCGACAAGTGTTACATCCCCAAATAATGTTATGTAAGCTATTACGAACACGTTATAATAATTAGATGGATTTCAGAACAGATTAAGGATAATTACAACACTTTGGAGCATAATGCCCCATATACTTCGATTGTCTTCAGTAATAAAGATATGCTATTTTAAATACTTCTATTGAACTAATTTAGTGTCGTAACATATGACGTTTTGGCAGCGTTATGCAAATAATGCAAGTTCGATAAGAAATATTGTAATTATGATGTCAACCAATAGACACGAAAGCTCATTGAAGTAATCAAAGTGTTTAAAAATAACCAGATTATTTCAGTTGTTGGAATTAATTTATAATTGCCGAAACGGAAACAATGCGAGATGTTTATCATATACAACACCCAACAGAAGTATATAATTATTAAGTTAGAATGTTGTATTTTGAATTGCGGTTTGCCCTCAAAAAGAAAGTAAATACTTATTTGATAAAACAGTTGTAATTAAATCGCGTTATCGCTCAATCGCGTGTTACCAATATACATATGTTTATTTTAGGTATCGTTTTTAATTATTTTGTATTCAGAAAAAATTATTGTTTGAACCAAGCATATCATGTTATACATGTTATTAATTAACTGCAAACAATGTTATGAATGAATTCATTATATTTGAATAAATTCTCTGTATAATTTTTAATTAAAACGATTTCCTCTAAGCATGTAATTAATATATAGCGTAGATACATTTACATTTCATAATGAACATATCGTTCAAACCCACACATGTGTTATAATAAACACGTTTGTGTAACTATTTGACACTTAGCAAAACTTCTATCGCACATAATATTTACACTGAGTTAATGATTAATTGCATTTAATCTGAGACATTAACTACATTGAAAACGCATTCAATAACTATTGCATAAAGTTCATATTAAACAGAATATGACATTTTTTGTCCACAATTTTGAATTAAAGTGCAGAAAATTAATTAATACATAAATGATAAAAGTATGGTATAGTATGCTATCTTTCTTACAAAAAAAAAGATTTCGACGTCCCGTTGTGTATCGTAAGGAAAACACAGATTTAGATTTACGAGTCAGCATGAGTGTTTAATGTGCTTGCATCAGTACGACGAAGAGTTAATTATTATACGAATTTCATATAATTATTCCGCTTTAAGCATGTTTTTATAATAACTGAGCGGTAATTCTGAAAGTAACATATGCTATGCTATGCTCGTTTAAAAGCATGTCCGTGCATTATTGTAGAAGTAGTTTTTTGTACTTTGTTTATATTAACATCAGGGATAACGTGTATTATATTATAACAGTTTTACAATAATGTCCATGTTTTTTAATTATGTATACAACTGTTTTAATTAAACCTCGATGCTCAAGTTAGTAAAAAGGCGACTAAATCCCATCGAGGATCACTGGCAATGAAGCTTTAATACAACACGTACGTGTGCACATATATGTATTAAATAGCAATTATTTCTTTTCATCTGCGCAATGAATTACGGGATTATCACTTGCGAGGTAGTTGAAATATTACATTTATGTGTGCAAAGATATGTATTGAAATGCAATGACCCCTTTTCATCTACGGAATGAATTACGGAATTATTCATTAAAGGATTGCATACTTTAGCTTCCTCGATCATTTACATGTAAGTTGCACAGCGGTCTCATTCAATATGATGTTATGGTAGAAGCAATGGTGAAACCCCAATTTACATACGTGCGTCTTAACAAGTTGTTAACCTTATGAAAACTGTAAATTGCATTGGTGTGTTTATAATCGCAGGTTTGACTTTTGGTGTGTTTATAATCGCTGGTTTGACTATGTCGAAAATTTAAATCAAAAGAAGTTGTGTTACATTATTTAGAGAATGGGTGTAAGTATTTTATATTTTAGGACACATTTAACGGGCGCACTTCAAAGAACCTTTGATTGTGAAAAATGCATAATTATCCAAATGTTCGTGTCAACTATTGTTACCTAAAACGTTCTTATAAAGAGCAGCAAATGAGCAAAATTATAATGCTCAGATGATGCTGTAAACAATATCATTTAACTCACGTTTGATTTAGCATGTGAATAAAATAAAGGATTGTGTTGACGTTGTTGAAAAAATAAATTACCTATGGTATACAGTCTTTTGTGTAATTCGACAATAACAAACAAGAAACAATATATTTTGAGTGTTACTAACTAAACACGTGTTTCAGCCTGACTGTAATTCTGGATTTATGTAATTACATGTTAAACCGTGTGACAAGTTTCATTTATTTAGGCGTACTCTCACTTTGTCGACCATCCGTGTCTGATATGTCTAACATATTGACATAATTTGTGCTTTATAGTTGTTTAATGTGGTTTATTTGTCAGAGATAAGTTTACTGACTGATTAAACTTATCTGAACCATGCTTGAACGATCACAAAACTTCGGATTAAACGTTTCCGCTGATGAATCTGATAGTCTTCAGACAAACAGGTATGCAAGTTAAAATACGTTTTCGTCGATTAAACAAAACCTATTCCAAGCAAGGGAACCAATTCAGATCAAGCGTTAAGTTTTGCATCAGTTGACTCTTAGACTCATATGCACCAGTTTCATGGAAAACTTGGGTTACTGCACTTCCACTTAGAATTGATTTTTGTTTAAAGAACCTTCCCGTCAAAGCGGAAAGCGCTACGCACAGGATTGCTGCTGGTTAGGGGAATTCATGCATGCTTGATGTATTCCATAGTATGTATATAATGTATGAATTTAATGGTTCGTTTCTGTACTGTATGATTATCACGTTCATAATGATATCTCGAGTTGTAAGATTACTGAATCACGGCAAATATAATTTATTTGAATTGCAGCGGATTTATTTATCGGCGATGTCCATTTGGTGACTTTGCTACATTTTCGGTGTATATTTAATAAAATACAGCGTGCATAGACAAATAAGCTGAGATATTGAAACCTCGATGTGTTCATGTTTTTGGTTGCAAGTGTTTTGTTTACATTTGAAATCGTTATCGACCTGCACTTATCCTCGTCATATACATATGCCTTTAAATACCCTTTTAATTTTGAATAAATTACTTTAAAGCACATTTGAGTCTTAACTTATCATCCCTTTACACACGGAAACTCTTAAGTTTGTTTGATTTTTGCAAGTCTAACGGCTTTTAACCAACGTTATACAGATAATGCAAGTGCAATAAGAACGAAGTGCAATCAATAAATCAGTCGATATAAAAAAAACTCAGGATATTTAACTAATGAGGTGAAAAACTATTTTTCAATAGCAGGTGTACATTAAGTTGTGGCGCGACTGAAAGTAACTGTATTCGTTTCATTTAATATCGCGTAGTATTGCTAAATTTATATGGAAAGTATATCTTACATGCAAACGTAATTATTAACATCAAACATAAGTTTACTTTTTTTGGAAAAGTTCAAAGAAAGTCCATCGATAGAACACTAACTATTAAAAAGTATATTAAAGTCGATGCATAATTAAGAAAGGATCAATCAGTGCGATAACTACAAAGATTCACTTGAACCCATTGTAAAAAGTGCCTATCGTATAGATGTTAACATATTGTAATTTGATTCATACTCTATAAACTATTTTTTAACAAATACTTTTTTCCAACCCTTTTTACGTTTTGGCATTTCTTCATAATAGCCAACATTTGTACCGAGGATTAAAACATCGTCAATCTCATAAGCTTGAAGTCTGTCTTATTATCACATCATCCTACTCATTTATACATGTTCATACTCATTAACACATGTACATACTTATATTTCATCTCACTGATAGTCATATTATCGCCCCACTCATGAGCAAACAATTTTCAAGCATATAAATAAATAAGAGTACCCGCCATGTTATTAACTCGTTGCTGTTTCAATTAAGCTGTCGGTTTCAGAGCGTGTTCACAGTTTTGTTTTCCATATCTGTATCATTTTTTTTTTAAACATTTGTTTTATTTCTTTCATTAGTATTCATGTTGGCTAGGTTTAACATATCCCACAATGATACATTTATCAATTTTTTATAATTTTAATTCTACAACGGAATGCTACATATATTCATTAAAAGTCGAGATGATATTTTCCCGGCAAACATGTAATGAATCTTATTTAATCAACTGTTTAGTAACTGAAATGTGCGAATGTTTATCACTGAACGTTTTTTACTTAGAAAAACTCGCATTTTACCTAGGGTCCGATTCCCGGCGCATTTGGTTTATGGTCACCCTATCGGGCAGGAGCCTCGGGTTTTCCAGTTTTCTTCCACAACATCTCAATAATTGTGTCAGATATGCATGTCTCTGTGTCTTATAGATGTATTATTTTCTTGCTTTTTGCTTTGTGATAGGTGTATCTTCATATTAAGGGTGTTAATCAAATAGTACAGGTCAGAAGTGGTCATGAAATTTGTACACAATGTAGTATCTGTGTGTTTAATGTTTTTTGAGTACCTTCATAAACTCAAATTGCGTCGAGTGGCGAGCAGAAATCGTTTCATTTAAAGTCATTTTTTTAGTCCATTAACCCGTTTGAACACGCAAAACTAAGAGATAAAAAACGGAACGCGAGCGTTGTCTTGCGTTTAAGGTTTTATTAATACTTTATTAATATGTGTAATTAAGCCGCGTGTTTGTACGATCACAACACTGAATTACTATTATAATATAGGTTAGTGTTGAACGTATATACTTTACTATGTATATGTTAAAAGTATATCGTTGCTAATATGAAAGATGATAGAATGTTGATTCTTTAAGATAAAGAAAGCGCCCGGCATTTGAAAGGAAACCGGTTTTGGATAACTATATGAGTTCATGTACCATGTTTAATAAACACGATTTTATTGATTTAGGCAATATACTTGTATAACCACAAACAGCACTTTCTTTCCGCGTTATAATTAATGATTTAAAAGTTTCACAGCTATTAGTTACCGCTGTTATTGTTTAGGCGTCAATTTTATGTGGATAAGCTGTTTAATTAATGCTGCAATGTGAAACTCGGCATATACATGTATATATAATAATCTAATTTGCCGTGGATACATTTAACCCGAATGATTAACTTTTACATTCACGCAGCGTGTGAAAACAGAAGCAATATTCAAAAACGTCAGTAACTTTACTATATTTGATTTTCAAAAGTGCATACACTGTCCCATCAATGTTTGCTGGAAATGTATACCATGCAATTTTTGTATGAACAATTTTCCAATGGATTGACTATACGCGTTCAAAATGCTGAATTTTCTGACTATGTTTGTTGATGTCCTGCATGTTATCTACCATAACACAATTAAACACGATTTGCTATTGAGTAAAGGCATTGCATTTGTTTTAAACTATCGGACTCGTTCAGTCTCTTAACTTAAAAATATTGATACTCCAGCAACAGCATCAGAGGAGAAAACTGCACATGGTCTAATACAAGAAATAAAACTAGTTGCAAATCTTCGTTTAAGGAAAATATTAATTCAGAGGAGTCGCAGTGAGGTGTTTATTTTATATGTTAACTTTATAAAATGCATTTTGTATGCATGCTCGCATGGCTTTATATGTTGTACGAGTGCGTATTCACATGTGTTCGAGTCTGTATGTCGGGTTTTACTCAGTGGACCAGCATAATGGCAACTATACATCCCGTTATGTGCGCATTGATACCAAAATCAGGAGGAACTATACATGTCCGTATACGATGTATCAACCAGTACCAGGGCCAACTATACATGGTCGTGTACAATTTCAAGACCGGTAACAGACGCAGCTATACATACACGTGTACCTTGCCTACACCAGTACCAGAGGTAACTACATAAACAAGTGTAGGATGCCTACAACATGCACCAGACCAAACTATACATACACGTATATAATGCTTACACCAGTACCAGAGGTAACTAAACATACACGTGCACCATGCCTACACCAGTACCAGAGGTAAATATACATAAACGTGTACCATGCCTAGACCAGTTCCAGAGGTAACTATGCACACACGTGCACCATGCCTACACCAGTAGCAGTTGCAACTATGCATACACATGAGCCATGCCTTAACCAGCATCAGAGGTAACTATACATACACGTGCACCATGCCTACACCAGCATCAGAGGTAACTATACATATACATGCACCATGCCTACACCAGTACCAGATGCAACTATAATAGTTTACACGTGCAACATACCTATAACAGTACCAATCGCATCTGTAAATATACGTGTACCATGCCTACACAAGTACCAGACCAAACTATATATACACGTGCACATGCCTACACCAGTACCATACGTATCTTTACATATATGTGTACCATGTCTACACCAGTACCGGACGCAACTATACATGCTCGTGTAACATGCCTACACCAGTACCAGAGGTAACTATGCATACACGTTTAACATGCCTACACCCGTACCAGACGCAACTATACATACACGTGTACCATGCCTAGACTAGTACTAGAGGTAACTATACCTACAAATGTACCATGCCTACACCAGTACCAAAGGTAACTATTCATACACATGAACCATGCCTACACCAGCAACAAAGGTAACTAGTCATACTCGTGCACCATGCCTACACCAGTACTAGAAGTAACTATACTCACATGTGTACCAAGCCTACATCAAAACCAGAGGTAACTATACATACATGTGCACCATACCTACACCAGTATCAGAGGTAACTATACATACACGTGCACAATACTTACACAAGTACCAAAGGCAACTATGCATTAACGTGCAACATGCCTTCACCAGTATCAGAGGTAACTATATATACACGTGCAACATGCCTACACAAGTGCCAAAGGCAACTATACATTTACGTGCACCATGCCTACACCAGTATCAGAGGTCACTATACATGCACGTGTACCATGCCTACACCCGTACCAGACGCAACTATATATACACGCGTACCATGCCTAGACCAGTACTAGAGGAAACTATACCTACAAGTGTACCATGCCTACAACCGTACAAGAGGTAACTATATACATGCACGTGAACCATGCCTACACCAGTACCAAAGGTAACTATGCATACACGTGTACCATGCCTACATCAGCACCAGAAGTAACTATACATACACTAGCACCAAGCCTACACAAGTACCAGAGGTAACTATACATACACGTGCACCATGTCTACACCAGTACCACTGGCAACTATACATGCAGGTGTGCCATGCCTACATCAGCATCATAGGTAACTAGACATACACGTGCACCATGCCTACACAAGTATCAAATCAACTACAGCTGTATACATTTTGGTGCACCATGCATACTCCAGCATCAGAGGTAACTATACATCCACATGAACCATGCCTACACCAATACCAAAGGTAACTATACATACACGTGTACCATGTGTACACCAGTACCAGAGGTAACTATACATACACAGTTACCATGCCTACACCAATGCAAAAGGTAAATATACATTCACGTGCTCCATGCTTACACCAGTACCAGAGGTAACTATACATACACATGCACAATGCTTACACCAGTACCAGAGGTAACTATGCATACTCGTGCACCATGCCTACACCAGTACCAGTTGCAACTATACATACACGTGCACCATGCCTACACAAGCACCAGAGGTAACTATACCTATACGTGAACCATGCCTACACCAGTTCAAGATGCAACTATATATACAGGTGCAACATGCCAACACAAGTACCAGAAAAAACTAAACATACCCGTGAACCATGACTTCACCAGTGTCAGAGGTAAGTTTACATACACGTGTACCATGCCAACACCAGTACAAAACTCAACTATACAAAAACATGTACTATGTCTACACCAGTACTAGAGATAACTATACATTCACGTGCACAATGCCTACACCAGTACCAGAGGCAACTATTGATTCACGTGTACCATGCCAACAAAAGTACTAGATGTAACTATAAATACACTTGTACCATGCCTACAACAGTAACAGAGGTAGCTATACATACACGTGCACCATGCCTACACACGTACCATAGGTAACTATACATACACGAGCACCATGCCTACAACAGTACCACAGGCAACTATACATACATGGGTACCATGCCTACATCAGCTCCAGAGATAACTATACATACACGTGATCCATGCCTACACAAGTATCAGAAGCAACTGTACATATTTGTACACCATGCCTACACCAGTAGCAGAGGTAACTATACATGCAAATGAACCATGCCTACACCATTACCAAAGGTAACTATACATACACGTGTAACATGTCTACATCAGTACCAGAGGTACCTAAACATACATGTGTACCATGTCTATACCAGTCCAAAATTAACAATACATTTACGTGAACCATGCTTACACCAGTACCAGAATTAACTATACATACACGTCCACCATGCCTACACCAGTACCAGAGGTAACTTCATACACGTGCACCATTCCTACACCAGTATTAGTTGCAACTATGCATACACGTGCACCATGCTCACACCAGCACCAGAGGTAACTATACATATACATGTACCATGCCTACACCAGTACCAGATGCAACTATAATAGTTTACACGTGCAACATACCTACAACAGTACCAATCGCATCTGTAAATATACGTGTACCATGCCTACACAAGTACCAGACCAAACTATATATACACGTGCACATGCCTACACCAGTACCATACGTATCTTTACATATATGTGTACCATGTCTACACCAGTACCGGACGCAACTATACATGCTCGTGTAACATGCCTACACCAGTACCAGAGGTAACTATGCATACACGTTTAACATGCCTACACCCGTACCAGACGCAACTATACATACACGTGTACCATGCCTAGACTAGTACTAGAGGTAACTATACCTACAAGTGTACCATGCCTACACCAGTACCAAAGGTAACTATTCATACACATGAACCATGCCTACACCAGCAACAAAGGTAACTAGTCATACTCGTGCACCATGCCTACACCAGTACTAGAAGTAACTATACTCACATGTGTACCAAGCCTACATCAAAACCAGAGGTAACTATACATACATGTGCACCATACCTACACCAGTATCAGAGGTAACTATACATACACGTGCACAATACCTACACAAGTACCAAAGGCAACTATGCATTAACGTGCAACATGCCTTCACCAGTATCAGAGGTAACTATATATACACGTGCAACATGCCTACACAAGTGCCAAAGGCAACTATACATTTACGTGCACCATGCCTACACCAGTATCAGAGGTCACTATACATGCACGTGTACCATGCCTACACCCGTACCAGACGCAACTATATATACACGCGTACCATGCCTAGACCAGTACTAGAGGAAACTATACCTACAAGTGTACCATGCCTACAACCGTACAAGAGGTAACTATATACATGCACGTGAACCATGCCTACACCAGTACCAAAGGTAACTATGCATACACGTGTACCATGCCTACATCAGCACCAGAAGTAACTATACATACACTAGCACCAAGCCTACACAAGTACCAGAGGTAACTATACATACACGTGCACCATGTCTACACCAGTACCACTGGCAACTATACATGCAGGTGTGCCATGCCTACATCAGCATCATAGGTAACTAGACATACACGTGCACCATGCCTACACAAGTATCAAATCAACTACAGCTGTATACATTTTGGTGCACCATGCATACTCCAGCATCAGAGGTAACTATACATCCACATGAACCATGCCTACACCAATACCAAAGGTAACTATACATACACGTGTACCATGTGTACACCAGTACCAGAGGTAACTATACATACACAGTTACCATGCCTACACCAATGCAAAAGGTAAATATACATTCACGTGCTCCATGCTTACACCAGTACCAGAGGTAACTATACATACACATGCACAATGCTTACACCAGTACCAGAGGTAACTATGCATACTCGTGCACCATGCCTACACCAGTACCAGTTGCAACTATACATACACGTGCACCATGCCTACACAAGCACCACAGGTAACTATACCTATACGTGAACCATGCCTACACCAGTTCAAGATGCAACTATATATACAGGTGCAACATGCCAACACAAGTACCAGAAAAAACTAAACATACCCGTGAACCATGACTTCACCAGTGTCAGAGGTAAGTTTACATACACGTGTACCATGCCAACACCAGTACAAAACTCAACTATACAAAAACATGTACTATGTCTACACCAGTACTAGAGATAACTATACATTCACGTGCACAATGCCTACACCAGTACCAGAGGCAACTATTGATTCACGTGTACCATGCCAACACAAGTACTAGATGTAACTATAAATACACTTGTACCATGCCTACAACAGTAACAGAGGTAGCTTTACATACACGTGCACCATGCCTACACACGTACCATAGGTAACTATACATACACGAGCACCATGCCTACAACAGTACCACAGGCAACTATACATACATGGGTACCATGCCTACATCAGCTCCAGAGATAACTATACATACACGTGATCCATGCCTACACAAGTATCAGAAGCAACTGTACATATTTGTACACCATGCCTACACCAGTAGCAGAGGTAACTATACATGCAAATGAACCATGCCTACACCATTACCAAAGGTAACTATACATACACGTGTAACATGTCTACATCAGTACCAGAGGTACCTAAACATACATGTGTACCATGTCTATACCAGTCCAAAATTAACAATACATTTACGTGAACCATGCTTACACCAGTACCAGAATTAACTATACATACACGTCCACCATGCCTACACCAGTACCAGAGGTAACTTCATACACGTGCACCATTCCTACACCAGTATTAGTTGCAACTATGCATACACGTGCACCATGCTCACACCAGCACCAGAGGTAACTATACATATACATGTACCATGCCTACACCAGTACCAGATGCAACTATAATAGTTTACACGTGCAACATACCTACAACAGTACCAATCGCATCTGTAAATATACGTGTACCATGCCTACACAAGTACCAGACCAAACTATATATACACGTGCACATGCCTACACCAGTACCATACGTATCTTTACATATATGTGTACCATGTCTACACCAGTACCGGACGCAACTATACATGCTCGTGTAACATGCCTACACCAGTACCAGAGGTAACTATGCATACACGTTTAACATGCCTACACCCGTACCAGACGCAACTATACATACACGTGTACCATGCCTAGACTAGTACTAGAGGTAACTATACCTACAAGTGTACCATGCCTACACCAGTACCAAAGGTAACTATTCATACACATGAACCATGCCTACACCAGCAACAAAGGTAACTAGTCATACTCGTGCACCATGCCTACACCAGTACTAGAAGTAACTATACTCACATGTGTACCAAGCCTACATCAAAACCAGAGGTAACTATACATACATGTGCACCATACCTACACCAGTATCAGAGGTAACTATACATACACGTGCACAATACCTACACAAGTACCAAAGGCAACTATGCATTAACGTGCAACATGCCTTCACCAGTATCAGAGGTAACTATATATACACGTGCAACATGCCTACACAAGTGCCAAAGGCAACTATACATTTACGTGCACCATGCCTACACCAGTATCAGAGGTCACTATACATGCACGTGTACCATGCCTACACCCGTACCAGACGCAACTATATATACACGCGTACCATGCCTAGACCAGTACTAGAGGAAACTATACCTACAAGTGTACCATGCCTACAACCGTACAAGAGGTAACTATATACATGCACGTGAACCATGCCTACACCAGTACCAAAGGTAACTATGCATACACGTGTACCATGCCTACATCAGCACCAGAAGTAACTATACATACACTAGCACCAAGCCTACACAAGTACCAGAGGTAACTATACATACACGTGCACCATGTCTACACCAGTACCACTGGCAACTATACATGCAGGTGTGCCATGCCTACATCAGCATCATAGGTAACTAGACATACACGTGCACCATGCCTACACAAGTATCAAATCAACTACAGCTGTATACATTTTGGTGCACCATGCATACTCCAGCATCAGAGGTAACTATACATCCACATGAACCATGCCTACACCAATACCAAAGGTAACTATACATACACGTGTACCATGTGTACACCAGTACCAGAGGTAACTATACATACACAGTTACCATGCCTACACCAATGCAAAAGGTAAATATACATTCACGTGCTCCATGCTTACACCAGTACCAGAGGTAACTATACATACACATGCACAATGCTTACACCAGTACCAGAGGTAACTATGCATACTCGTGCACCATGCCTACACCAGTACCAGTTGCAACTATACATACACGTGCACCATGCCTACACAAGCACCAGAGGTAACTATACCTATACGTGAACCATGCCTACACCAGTTCAAGATGCAACTATATATACAGGTGCAACATGCCAACACAAGTACCAGAAAAAACTAAACATACCCGTGAACCATGACTTCACCGGTGTCAGAGGTAAGTTTACATACACGTGTACCATGCCAACACCAGTACAAAACTCAACTATACAAAAACATGTACTATGTCTACACCAGTACTAGAGATAACTATACATTCACGTGCACAATGCCTACACCAGTACCAGAGGCAACTATTGATTCACGTGTACCATGCCAACACAAGTACTAGATGTAACTATAAATACACTTGTACCATGCCTACAACAGTAACAGAGGTAGCTATACATACACGTGCACCATGCCTACACACGTACCATAGGTAACTATACATACACGAGCACCATGCCTACAACAGTACCACAGGCAACTATACATACATGGGTACCATGCCTACATCAGCTCCAGAGGTAACTATACATACACGTGATCCATGCCTACACAAGTATCAGAAGCAACTGTACATATTTGTACACCATGCCTACACCAGTAGCAGAGGTAACTATACATGCAAATGAACCATGCCTACACCATTACCAAAGGTAACTATACATACACGTGTAACATGTCTACATCAGTACCAGAGGTACCTAAACATACATGTGTACCATGTCTATACCAGTACAAAATTAACAATACATTTACGTGAACCATGCTTACACCAGTACCAGAATTAACTATACATACACGTCCACCATGCCTACACCAGTACCAGAGGTAACTTCATACACGTGCACCATTCCTACACCAGTATTAGTTGCAACTATGCATACACGTGCACCATGCTCACACCAGCACCAGAGGTAACTATACATATACATGTACCATGCCTACACCAGTACCAGAGGTAACTGCATACACGCCACCATGCCTACAGCAGTATAAGTTGCAACTATGCATACACGTGCACAATGCTTACATCAGCACCAGACGAAACTAAACATACACGTGTACCATGCCTTTACCAGTGCCGTAGGAATGTACATACACGTGTTCCATGCTTACACCAGTACCAGAGGCAACTATGCGTACATATGTACCATGCCTTTACCAGTACTAGAGGTAACTTTACATACACGTGCACAATGCCTAAACGAGTACCAGAGGCAACTATACATGCATGTGCACGAAGCCTACACCAGTATCAAAGGTAACTATACATACATGTGTGCCATGCCAACACCAGTATCAGATGTAACTATACAAACACTTGTACCATGCCTACAACAGTACCAACGGTAACTATACATACACGTGTACCATGCCTACATCAGTATAAGTTGAAACTATACATATACTTGTTCCATGCCTACAACAGTAACAAATGTAACTATACATACACCTGCAACATGCTTTCACTAGAACCAGATGCAACTATACATACACGTGCACCATGCCTACACCTGTACCAGAGGTAACTATACATACACGTGCACCATGCCTACACCCGTACCAGATGAAACTATACATACACATGCAAAATGTCTACACCAGTACAAGAGGTAACTATACATACACGTGTACCATGCCTATACCAGTACTAGAGGCACCTATACATACACGTGCACCATGCCTACACCAGTACCAAAAGGTTACTATATATACACGTGTGCCATGCTTAAACCAGTTCTAATGGTAACTGTATATACACGTGCACCATGCTTACACCAGTACCTGAGATAAGTATACATACACGTGTACATTGACTTAATCAGTACCAGTAGTAAATATACATACACGTGCACCATGAATACACCTATACCAGACGCAACTATACATACACATGCACCATGCCTACACCAGTACCAGAGAAAATATACATATACGTGTACAATGCTTACACCAGTACCAGAGGTAACTATACATACACGTAAACAATTTTTAGACTTGTAATAGGGAAAACTTTAACTTCACGTATACAAGCCTTAGTCGGTTCCTGACGCAACGAATAATGGAAGTGTATAATCCTTTGAGCAATACAAAATTTACCTTTACTTGATTGTGTACAATGCGGAGACTACCGACTACCGTCACGCAAGTGATCAATTAAATTGTGTTCAACATTAATTACATCTGAGTTTTTAATCAAACATGCATTTGTTGTTTTTTTATCACGTTATTGTTTTAGCCGTTTAAAGAATCGGGTGAAATAAAACTTTAATAGCATCGTAAGGGGAATTTAATAAGTAAGTAATAATGACAAGATACTGATATTCGACTTAAATCTGTCACTCTGATGCAACTGCAGGATGGTTACTTTCTTTAAAACATTACAAGCTATATGAAATATTTGTACTTGTATTTATATCCACATCATATGTATTCTGCATTATCTTTAAAAACTAATGCACAATGACAATACTCGTACAATAATATCCTGACTACTATATACCCTGATTTCTTAAACGATGCTTCATACATGGTTCATCTTTTCCAATGACTTAGTATTACGCAACAGATATTTGTTAATGAACATGTCATTTGATGTGTAAATCATCCAAGTTACTGTTCTTGTGGATGTGCAAAGAAGCACAATAAAAATAATTTGATAGATATTGTTCTCGTTTGGTGAGACCGCAAACCTATAGGTTCAAGTGGTCAACGGGTTTTGTAAAATATATGCTTAATTTGAAACTTCTGACGCCGCGAGTGGTTTCATTACCCATCAGATGACCCTTAAACACACAGTTGCAATGTATTTGCTATTGTATGGGATGGTTTAAAGGTTTTATATTTAAGAGATGTTTCCGAAGAAACATTTAACATTTGCGATGCAAGGACACTCTTGATACTTACGGGTCTTGCACCAACGGATACGTTGGCTGTGGAACAGTTCGTATCTTTTTCACGAACCAAATGTGAAACGCATAAACAATTATGTGTTCAAATAGTATTTTGGCTCATTATTATGGCGGTTTAAATAGCAACAGTATTTTTTAAAGAATGCGTTTTATCGGTACGTTAAGAAAATTCAAGATTTCAAACATTTGTAAACTTCCTTTTATTTCCTTACAAATAAATACAGTATTATTTTGCTAGGTAATTTAAATTTAATTTGATAATAATTTAATAATAATGACCCCAACGCTTTTATATCTCAAGAAAAAAGTTTGCATTTAAGAACTGAAATATGAACGAAATGTCTTCGGTATAAAGGAGACACTATTTACATGTAAAAAAGCGACCGATATATAATCATAATGATGTAATAATTAATATAAACTCATTTAAGAATGTTTTATTTCAAAAAAAGGTTTTCAACAGGTAAATCACCAAATCAATCAATACTTTTTAAATACTAAATTGTACTCATTCATAAAAGCAGAAGGAAGATTGCAGTGTTCTAGAAATGTGTCTAAATTAGATTGAATTTAAACTTCCAATTAACATTTCAGATATTTCTTTAAATCAATTTGCAAAACGTGAATTAGAGACATGTTTAGACAAGTTATTTCACTTAAAGTATAGGTTCTATGACATGTAATTTCACAAATTAGTTTTAAACGACAAAGATGAAATTGGTCTGGTGCACTATCGGGTATTCATGCCACGGCTAAAAGACGTTTTGAAGAGAAAGCTGTATGAGGCTTGACTTTTATGACACCCGATGCATTTGAATATGACAGCTTTTGTAATGGGTGCATTAAAAAACAATTCATGATAAATAGTGTTTATTTAAGGCGAAACGTTGGCATGTTTGATAATTTTAAATTTAAGTTTGTTTTTTTTATAACGCATTTAGTCACACGCATTGGTGTTGGGATTTAGCAAAATCATGCAAACATATGTTTAATGTGATATCAATATTGGACATTCTTAATGAGTAATTTATGTAGCAATCATAAGGAACTCGATTAATGCCAGTCGAAGTAATTCCCATAGTCCACTAAGCTGGTCCCAATTATGCGATTCAAGTGCTTACTTAGTATATCAAATATTAAGTCATCTGAAGGTTCTGAATGCATTTACTTGTGGAAACTGTCTTTGTCGTGATTAAGGAGCTGCAGACCCAGCAGCAGTTACACAACATAGCACGCATCCTCTTCCTCAACAACGGCAGCATGTATCACAAATTTTGTTGCTGTATACATGTATACTAAATAATGAGTTTTTTGCATCCGTTAATAATTATAATTTATGCATGCGTCAAGTTTCACGGTTACTGCATCTTTTCAATGAAAGCATCGGCGTGTTATATATTCGAGACATTACCAATCCAATATAAACGTAAATATATTTAAATATATTACTAATTTTTTAAATTACAATTTGAAGATCCAATGGTCATTGTGTATCACATTGTTGTTGAATAAAAGGTGCACGTGACGGTCATTTATAAATCCACTTCTATAAATACCATTTTATTGTTATGGTTAAATAATTGGAATATGACAAACAATATATTATATCAATGTTTAAAGTGAAAAGACACATTTACCAAGTTTACTTGAAACATTTTGTAAAAAGATAGCAATACTACTTTATTTTTTTAAGGTTAAATTTAATACTTATCCCAATCAATGTTCATTTTGTGTACTATCAACGTGACCCAACGTAATAAAGGTATGAAGGCCACACACAATAAACCACGGCTTCATAGTTTAACGATTACATCTATAAACATATAGAAAGGAGAGCTGACACGTGTAATATACTACTTCTAGTTTATGAACAAAAATGTTTATTAACTGCAATATTGCATAAGAGTTCGATAACGTTAAAGGCTTTATGACAGCCGACCTCAAGTGGTGACACTCACAATAATTAAATATCGATCCGGCATCAAACGATTTAATTTGATTAATTAATGCGTTATATTGATAGTATAAACGAACGCTAAAATATTAAAAATATCCGCTGTGTCATATAAAACTGTAAATACATTTCAGTTATTTGTAAAGTGATTTCCAAGTCAATAAACAGTATTGTCATATTTTAAAATCATCCGCATTTTGAATGCAAAGATTATTTTTGTCAGCTTTTAAAATATGCAAATTATATAAGTTACATGATAAATTTTCTCGCATGATTTTTTTTGTATTTCAAGAGACGAACACATTCCATTACACTTGAACTTAACATATATTATAATAAGTGCTTCTATATTAACAAAGAAAGTAAAATTGAGATGAAGTTACAAAAGTATAACCGGAAAATTAACGTTCGACTTGTTTAACACAAAGTAATTGTCACGCTTGTTTTGATAAGTTATTCAATTAGATACCAATTTGCGTTAATTCAACATCCTCTGTCTTCAGTAACCGTTATTGACCCTTGGACATGCTAGATCCTTGCAGCTGCTATTTAACGGCGTTCGAATTCTAACTTAAAAATGATTGAATGATATCCGAGACGGCAAAAAGACACTGAGCGCCAGTCATGACAAATTGCAACATGGCGTCAGTTTCTTCTGTGTAGGAAATTCACTTTGAATAAACCAAACAAACGAAACAAGATCATTCAGTCTTCGGTTTATCCATAAATGTTTTAAGTACGGGTTTTCAATGGCGCGACTTTTTTTATTATCGTGCAGTATTAAAAACTATCTAGCCCATTTGTTATTTATATTACATGTTAGCTTCTCAGTGACAAAAGGTTGAGGTGTTCCCTTGTTGAACTGGAGGTCGAACGTTCGATAAGCTCAGGGTTGTGCCATGATGTTGCGGGTTGCCTACATAAAAAGGTTTAAAGTTGAATTGTATCGGGTGCATTCCTTTTAAACCACCGGTACGTGGATTCAATAGCTATGTTTTTCATTGACAAAGTATTCTCAAAAACTGACTGACCCTTAATCGTGAAAAGAGAGGCAATGGCACATTTTATTTAAACGTTTACAGTTTATAGACTAAGTACATGTTTTGTGTTTCAAATATTTGCAAAGACAATATGCCAAAAAACACATACTCTAACGAAATAGCTGAAACAATTGTACAACCAAGTCCTTTGATACGTGATAACACATCTATATTACATGTAATACACGGGCAATCGGTTAGAAAAAACACTAAGGTTGCGTTATATATCAGCACATTTAAGAAGATTTAACAATATAACTCGTAATCGCAAAACAACATTGAGCAGTATTACACATTACTGCTGGCATAACTCCTGTTTAATCAACAGCGATTCATATATTGTCAATTTATTGTAATGACCTAGTACTACCCTTCAAAAGATTTTTGATTTGCAAATAATGTAAATAAGTGTTGCTGTGCCCTGTGAATAAGCACACTAAAATTGGAGATATTCTCATGCTCAGTGTGAAAACAAATTAAAATGCTCAAGTGTTCACCTGGTTTGATAACCCGGTGAAATATCCGCTTAATTTGACAATACAAACACCGCGCTTGTCTTTGTTCACTCCACAGTGGCTCTAAATACACAGCTGCACTGGATTTGTTATTGCATCGTATAATCTACAGGTCGCAGCTTATTTTGAAAAGCACAACCACAAGCAATTGTGTAAGTCGACCAAGGATCTCTTATTATTTAGATAGAAGTAGTTACATTTATAATTTATGTGTGATGACTTTTAGTTTATCAACCATTAACTTAATTAACAGTCAATATTGCACGAACGATAGCCATACTGAAATAGTGACAGTCACAACTTTTGAATATATATCATGCAATACATGTTTTAATGTGCTTTATCGTGAATAAATGCGCTCATATTTAAATATCCGCAAAAATGCAGAACATGCAATACACATCGATACATAAAAAATACGTCAGTACATTCGTAAAGGTAAATACAAAACAAGGTTGAAGTTAATCAAATTAACTATTTGAAAGAATGGTAAGATCAAATACAATGGTATTGGTTTGTTTGCATCTTAAATACACATATCCCGGGAAATGCAGAAAGAAGGTTTCTGTTGAAATGGGGTCTTTGTTTAAACTTTCATTCAACGCAGGCGGAAAGTGAAGTTCTGGGACCGTATTCACCAATCCATTATTACACATAACAATAAGAAAAGTCTTGGACTCAATAAAAATGCTTGCTAGTGTGCACATATACTGGCTAAATTTGGTACTTGTACCACGAACATCTTGTCCTAAATGAAGAATGTTTATAGGTGTAAACTGCAATGCTAGACTATTGCAAAACATAAAGAGTTTCAAGAATATGCTTTATTTTTAAGCTTTATCTTAAGAATTGTTTGAAAAATACGGGTCCTGGATAAACTTGTTATGCATATTTACCGCTTTTACCAGTCCCCGATGGCATGTAATATGGGATATTTGTAAAAATGTACCAATTGTATATATATATATATTGCTTTTATTAGTTTAAATTTATTTCACTCAAAAACTACATTTATTTGTTAAATTCTACATGCATTGAAATATATATATGTATTTGTTTTAAAAATATTCGCCTTCTATCTTAATATTGCCGGCATACCATTAGTGATCAGAATATTGGTTTGAAAAAATGTTACTTGGAATAGATAGTTACGGTTTTAGCTTTAAAGAATTATTACACCTTAAGCAATTACTCAAATAGGCAATTATATATAATTATATATTACACTGGCTTATATATATATTTGTAAGGCAATAAAAAATCTAAAGAGAAAGAACAATACAAAAAATTTCCGGACAGTTCTCGCTTAACTCATTGAACATTACATAACTTTCAAAACGGTTTTCAAAAGCACTTCAATGAAATCCCAAATTCGTTTTCTTACAACAGCAGCTGCTTGCAGTTACTGGTATTGTCCCTATTAAATGCAAACTGGTTGTTATTTTAACGGCTTTGGGGATCGCACTTTATTGAAGAGGAACTTTTATTTCAACATATACATATACATATACACAATTGAAATAGACCTTTATGATCCTTGTTCAACAAACATGATGTTATATCTACATAAATTTACAATTTGGTGACATTAGTGCTTAAATACATGTCATGATGTAATAATCATATCGGAGTATTTACAAAATTTGCTAATACATGTAGAGTATGTTCATATATGGTGTGTATATGTACATTACTTTATATTTATAAAGAATTTCATTCTTAAGAATTGCATCATACTCACATGAAGGTCTTATATTACATATCATAGAGTGATTGAAAACATAAGTACAATATATCACTACAATGTTTTAATAACTATGATATCTGCGTAAACTCTATAATCATAATGATGCACGCATGAAAACGATACAGTTACCGTTTATATACATATTTTGAAGCGTACACAAACTTAATTGCAATAAACGATATAAATATTAATGCATTGTATAATGTGTTTTTCTCACTTCGAAAGCTTTGCTTACATATACAGCTAGGTTTCGTAATATTTCATAATTATCCATTTCTTCTGAGCGGTTTAACAGTTCCGACAATGATTCACAATCACTTATGTTGAGCATAGTAATAATGTATTCACCGACCTCACTAAAATTAGCTAAAATTCACCTATTTCTACTGTAAGTTTGAATTTGAGTAACAAGCTGAATTTACACGACATTGACCGACGGTTACAAAACACATATTGTGATTATATGATACCTGATACTACAAGGAGATAACAAACATATGTCATATGGAGATACGAAGGACACGGTGACCCGATATGATTCTAAAACAATTGGTCCAAGTATATGATAGATAGATAGATAGTTTATTTCAGACTTGTACATGGTACATCGTCTATAACACAAGAAATAGTTTACAAAGTGACAACGTGAATTATACACACTAACAACATTTCCTTTAAACAATGGTGTATAAGAAATACAATACAACAATGGTTATTTAACAAACACACAGTTTATAAACAGAAAGGAAGAAGTAAGTATTATTCATGTAACAATAGTTAATTATAGTCGGTTAATTAATTACTGTCAATAGGCAGTGGAGATGAACACTTACACAATATTGTTATAAAACGCAGAACGTGTGTAATAAACGGTTCATCGCTTTAAGGGCCGCTCCGGCTAAATGCTCTTGATTTAGATTAAGGTTTCCTGTATATTTAAATACCAGCCCAAGGTTATTGAAGTTATCTACAGCTTATATTGTTTTGCCGTTATATGTCCATTTTCCGGAACGCAATAGTCCACCTCTTTCACGAAAAACCATAATCTTTGTTTTGTCTGTGTTTACTTGTAACCCCCAAGTTTTGCTATACTCGTATAAATTATCCAATTGAGTCTGAATTTCACTCGGTGATTTACCATCAATAGCCATGTCATCGACAAAACGTAGAAGTATAAGCACAATATCATCGATTTGTATGCCAGATTCTATGTCGTTTTGGAGGAAAACTCTAGGTCCTCCACAAATATAGAAAATAACAGAGGTGACATTACCTGCCCCTGACGAAGCCCTACTGCATATGAAAAGAAATCAAAATATGAGGAACAATGTTTTACGCACAATTTTTACTATACACATCGCGTACAATTCTAAGAATTTTACCGGAAATTCCGTATTTGTACATTTTAAGCCACAGGTCGTTTCTATAAATAGAATCGAAGCATTTCATCATATCGACGAAAATAACATACAAGCGCTTGTTTTTATACAAATAATGTTGAATTAACGACATGAGAATAAACGCCGCATCAATAGTAGATCGCCCTTTCTGAAATCCGAATTGCGCGTCCGAAATAATGTTTTAGTCATTGCAGACTTTCTCGATACGCTTATTTAATATTGTTGTAAATATTTTGGATAAACAACTTACTAGAGTAATGCCTCGATAGTTATTGACGTCATTTACTGACCCCTTTTTATGAATTGGTATAATTATTCCCTCTGTCCACGCATCTGAAAAGCACCTGAATTAAGAATTGCTCTTAACATGTCACACATATGAGTCGATAAAATATCAATACTTTCCAGAAAATATTCGTTTAACAAAGTTCTTTGCCACATGATTTACTGCGTTTCAAATTTCAAAAATTTTACGGCATTCATAATTTCGTCAATGCTGATCAAGGTCTGGATATACATCATTAGGCAAATTAAAATCATTATAAGCATTAAAAGCTTCAGATTCCTCATTGCTACTGTTGAACATGTCAGTACTCATATTTTCGAAATATTTGAGAAAATCATCTAAATAAATATCTCTTGAATTTTAACATGATTTTGATTTAAAATGTTTCCAAAAAAACCTTAGGTCTGCATTTTTTCATCTGCTCAAGTCCACGCATTTTACTTTTGTATTATACACGCTTTTTTTAGTAACAATATTTTTATACTGCTCTTTTCGTTTACAAAAATTTATTCTAAAAGCATCCGTCTTATGAATGTTAAATAATTTCAATAGCAAACACGCGCCTCTTTGCATTCGCTATCAAACCACTTATTTTCCTCATGTTTATTTACATTAAAATTAATGTCATTTTTAAAATAGCCGGTTAAACAAAAAAGTGGATCGGCTACACTTCGTATAGTATTAGTAAAATCATTAATCATATTATTAACAGATTCTCTGCTTTCGCAGTTAACATTATTTACTATGGAATTAAATTTTGTCAGATTACCAATAATACCTGACCGAAATTGATCCCTAAAATTGTCGTTCCATTTACATTTATTTTGTTTATGACTAGTGTTTACAAGCCTATTATGATTGTAGCTTAATGTAAAGAGTATTGGGGCATGATCGCTCCATTTATTTAAATCTCCAACAAAAAAGCATGAAACTTGTGAAAAATTACTATCAACGGTTATCAAATAATCAATAACTGAGCATCCGTTGTTGGACAAAAAAGTATACTGATTTGAATGTTCGAGCCGGCCGTTAACAATACGTAAACCGGTTGCTTTGCAAAGATCTAGCAACTTAATCCAATGAGGCCCTGCTCAAAGTAAGGTCAGGACTGTAATCAATATCATCAATACATACATTATAACAATCATGTAAAATAAAACCATTTCTTTGACCAACACGGCTATTGAAATCTCCACATATATAAATGGCTCCTTTCCTTTCATAATTCGATATATCTTTTTCTAAACTTTGAAACAAATCTTCATTTAAAAAATTATACATTGGCGAGTTCTCGCACCAAATATAAACTCCGCATAAAAATAGGTCTTGCTCAATGTTAAAAAATGCATGATTTAATCTTATCCAAACTATAGCATCATAATGACTTCTAATAATTTCAATACCATCTTCTAAATAATCTCTGTATATTAATAACAAACCAACTCTATTACGTTTGGCATGTTTGTTCTGGAATTGTCTTGAAAACTTATGTACAACGTAACCATTCCCTTAAGCTCGGGCCACTGGCGCCTAACTAGCTCTCGGTCTTTGAAAAACGCAAACTTTGCAACAATAGATCGAACCTTACCGCGTATTGGTTGTGAGGGAGTACGGTGTACACGTTCGAATCGCAGTCCTTCCACTGTTTCCTTGGGAATCTTGAGCTTTTCTGAGAGGTTCTCCTTCAACTTACGTTCGGTTACGACCAGAGATTCATTACCCTGTGAGTTATCCTCCTCGATCCCGGTAAAAATCAGATTGTTTCTCATTGACTGAGATTTCAGGTAGGCAACCTCGTCACTAAGCGGCTGCCGCTTCTGCTCCATATCCGTCACTCGGGACTCCAATAGCCCAACACCCACATCGACTGCTTCTACCGTATCCTCGAGGCGAGTTACCTTTCCTTCTGTGCGTTTGGCACGTTCATCGAGTGCATACCAGACCTTTTTGAGCTCCCGATCAAATTCTGTGTCCTTCCGTTCAAGGACTTCTATGGTGCCTAACAGCTTCTCAATTTCTACAGTCGCTCATTGAAACTTTCAGAAATACCTTTCATGTAGTCCATGAGATCTTTAAGAGTTGGCTCACTTCCGCTCTCCGTCATATGTCCCTTACCGTGCTCTGCCCCAGAATCACGAGAATCACCCGTCCTAAAAACACTGGCCTTCTCAAGCTCACTACTTCTGCTCTCGTAAAGAACAGAATTCAGTTCACCTAGAATATCGCTAACACTCACACTATTACTGTCTCCGGACGGGCCACTGTGTTTTGGAAATGTGCACTTAATTGTGGCGTCCGAAATGTCCAAATTACTCCCAATACTATTTCCGTTCTTTCTTGTATCTTTTCTGTTGTTGTCATTATTCACAACACTATCGCTATATGAATTGAAAGATATGATAAAAGGCTTATTCATATAAGTAAAAACACATTGCAATTTACAATAAAGTTATTGTGAATGAAACATTAAACAAAAGAGCAAATGTTGTTTAATAAAACACAGATGGTATCAAACGGTGTCACAAGTTGAATGCTTTAACTCATCATTCTATCTTTAAAAATAGACATGTTCATTCAAAATAAAGTACATTTTACCAGCGATACATATTATTACCCAATAACCACATCTAGAAGTAAATCATGATAAATGACACTTTCTAAGTGACCAATTGAAAGTTTGCCTTTGGATCTGGCGGTTGAAGGTTTGATACGCACACACACTGCTCCGATGTGTTGGGTTTCCAAGCGAGCAGCCTGTTAAATCGAATGGTACCGAATGTCTTCCATTCCTACCGGCTTAAAGCAATAATTCGATAATATTGATGTGTATTGGCATAGTTTTCTCAAAACGGACTCACCCATGAAATTAACGCGTTGTTGTTGTATATGGAAATATATACATTAAATTGTAAAGGTCTGCCATAAGTAAACCGGTTTTAAACACTTGAAACATTGCCTTTGCCCGGCAGTTTAATGTTCATTTGTAATGTTTTTGTAAATATAATGTCTTCCATTTCATGCTGGGTTTTATAAATAGAACTCCCCACAGAAATAAAAACAATAAAAAAAGTATCATATAATGCCTAGGTCAACCTTTTACGTCTATAATAAAAAAAAGCTTTAATTTGTGGTATTTTATTCACACGGGCAATCCGTAATCCAAGTACATAATATATTATGAACCATCTGTGAATCAATATAGAGAGTAAAATATAATATCCATAACGTCGAGATAAAGCCTTTGTCGTTTATATAGCTCTCTTTTGATGTAAAAGAAAAAAGGAAGATGTTAAGTACACATTACTCAAATATTACGAAACAAAATTGTTAAGTTTTCTGAATGTCTTCTTGTCAATACATGTTAAAGACGAAATTAAAACCATAGACCGTCTAACGTCTTCAGACTGATACTAAAGCTATTATTGTGCTATACTAGAAATACTATTCCTTGATTGCTTTCAGACGAGATAATTCATGTTTCAAGCTACACATTACTAGTTTAAACGTTGACAATTAACCATAAATTAAATCTATAAACGATAGTCGCAGAAATACAGATTAAACGCAAATTCAAATGCCAAATATATTTATTGTACATACTACCGAGTCGCTTGTTGTGGAAGGCTGTACAATGTTAAATCAAACTGCGAAAACATTAGCTTGGCAATCTGCCATACTTTATCTGCAATGTGTGTGTGATGATTTATGATCCATGGCGTACAATATTGGTACTTGTTTCAAAATATATTAAACGAAACCGCTAATGTACGAGCTATTCAAATAATTAAATTTTCAAATAGTTTAATATTACAAAACTCTGTTGTTGCAATAATTCTATAACATTTAAATTATCTGCAATTTGTGTGTGATGATGTATGATCCATTGCGTAAAATATTGGTACTTATATTAAACTATATTAAACGGAACCGCTAATGCACGAGCTTTTCCAATAATTAAATTTACAAATAGTTTAATATAACAAATAACGGTTGTTGCAATAATTATATACCATTATAAAACGTATTGGTAAGTAGACTAGTGGCTGTTTTCAATCGTGGAATATACAAACAGGTCTGTATTATTATAAGATGATATAATTTTAACATGTACTCGTAGAGGGAAGATAATAATCATAATAATGATTATGATCTGACGTTAAATGATCAGTAACACACGGGTTACTTCGATATTGATTTTAAATATTTAATGGGTTTTACCAAACAGATCATAAAACATTTGGTCATTTTTATTAATATTGTTTGAAAAGTGTACGATCGTCAGTAAGTTTGGTAATATTAAAATTTCAAGATTAGTTACAAATTGATTTTATGTTGTGATTGTTGTCACTTACACCTCAGACATTAAAATATAAGGAAGTCCAGAAAGAAAAACTCATTTACAGATTTTTCTGTTGATTTGGAAAAAATGAATTTATGGCGTAATGTATTTTGTATTGTTGTTTGAGTTGAATGTCATGCAATGGCGTCATGTTGTATGCATACCTAACTGTTATGTGGGTACATCTTGACCAAGTGTTAAGTATGGGCTCATAAAATAGAGCATCTATCAACCAATGGTATGGCGTGCATTGACTGTGTAAAGGCTGTAATCCAAGATGTGCGCTGTATGTCCTTCTTTTTAAATGTCCGACGATTTGTGAACTGACTTTAATTACTATTCCTGGTAGAGATTCAAATACGTGCCTCTCCTGGAATCTCTGCGTTTATAATAACAATTACCACAAGATAGCAAGAGCGATACAAACGTGCATAAGATTGCAAAATACGATAAGAGTACAAAAACGTACACTTAAATGTTCAGAAAAAATCTAATATTTAGCAAATTGCATGTGTTCGGATATGTCTTTTGACACAAATTAGATAATTACCAATAATACTTAACGTTATTAAATATGAATTTGCACGAATTTTGAATTTTTTCTTGAATATGAAATGCACGTATTAATGCAACATGTAACATTAACCCGATAGCTGTTCACTATAAGATGTAATATTACGACAATGTCATCAATCCAGGCACAGATTATCGCCGAATGCATGGCGTGTTTCAAACCAGTTGCCCACCACTGCCGTTCATACCATTCTTCTGAGCTGGTTTATGAGATATTTGAGAGTCATTGGGTCAGATAAACATTTAAATAATCGAAGTTTGCGTTGAATCAGTAATGACAGAATTGAGATGATCGGCGTTTAACATGTTTGGTTGACATTAAAATGGCGCCGTTTTATTATGAACGATGATGGTGTTTTGCGATGCAAATGCACGCAGTGTATTGTAGTGAAATATATTAGTGGATATACGTATAGAAAATAATGGCATAACCTTTGTTTCATATGCATCCAGCGGATATGTTCTAGTAAGTTTAATGAAATTTAGGCACGTTCGCGTCAAGAACTTCACAGTGTTTTTGCCTGAACCATATCTAAATTATGCAATTCTTAATCATTATAATCAATGCTTGATAAATAATTATTATTACGTATTTAAATACAGTCGGATTTGAAGATACATGTTTAAATATTTCATGAACATTTAACCTAATGCGACCGATAGGTTTATATGATTAGACGGCCAACGATGCGGATAACGTTCTCTATTTGATACAGAAGTTTTAAAAGCATTCCCAGTTCGGGAAGAGGCTTACTATCAATAGTTCACGTTTCAGTAATGAATATAAGGCGTGAGGCGCTCAGACTGCATCACTTCGGAAGAACGTCTCTATTGTTGCTGTTTGTTTGTATGAGATATACAGGTACGCATTAGGTCCTGCAGCGCATTGTTCTTAAATGAAATACTGACGAGAAATTAAATGAGTCGTATTCTGAGAAAACTGTGCGTTAAGTGTCGTCCCAGATTAGCCTGTGTAGTCCGCACAGGCTTATCAGGGACGACACTTTCCGCCCAAATGGGATTTTTGCTAAGAAGAGACTTTATTTAAACGAAAAATGTATAACAGCGGAAAGTGTCGTCTCTAATTAGCCTGTGCGGACTGCACAGGCTAATCTGGGACGACACTTTACGCACATGCATTAAGCCCAGTTTTCTCAGAACACGACTCAAATATAGTAATTCCATATCAGAAGAACTAATTAGACGTTGATTTTTTGACAGATATCATTTGAAAAAGCATTTTAACATCTGAATTTATACGTTGTTTTTACTGGAACTTATATTGGTAGACATATTTATCTCATTGATAAATTGCAGTGATTCGTTTCAAACCGTATTTATAAACATACACATGTACGATGAAAATGGATTTAATTTGTCGTCACATACAATTCAACATCACACAACAATATTCCAAACACATTTAATATATGAACTTATTAGATTTCGGAAATTAATGTATTTTAACAACAAAAATGTGGTCGATGATTATTCATACATAAAGGGATTTTATTAAGCAACATTGATTTAAGAATCGAAAATAAATTCTTTTTTCTAATCGCTATACTTTATTGCATATATTTTTTAGAGTGAAAACGCCCACAACGGCTTGTATTATATATCAAAGACACTATTATACTTGGTGTTGTAATTATTGATTTACGTCTACATTTAATAATGCAAATGTTTTAAAAGCTCAATATTTTGTTTTATAGTTCCGATAAATTAAAGTAGAATTTACATACGTTGTGTGTACGCATGTAACACATTAACTGGACAGATATTTATCGATACTCGATATATACTTTGATCATCTAATCTATTCCTGCTGCAGTTGCTGCTTTATTCTTAATTAGTGTCTATTATATTTTCCGTGATTTTATAATGGTTTGAATCTCAAATTTTAAGTTACTTGTGCCAGAATTCAGATACATACAGTTTTTTCCATGAAAATCGTAATTCTTTATCAAGACTTATTTTACACCACACATACATGAGCACACATTTTATTAAAACCTTGTTTAAACGGTCGTTAGGGATGCTTATTTATTCCGGTGAAATGTATAAAGATGTATCAACTGCATAAAGCTATGCATCTAAAAGTCAATCATTTCAATGAAATCTAAAATTCGCGTGTATATAATACTGCTTAAACAGGCAATTTACGCTTACAAAAAGTGAAAGCAATATGTGATTTAAAAAATCAAATCAGTCTTGAGTTTTGGTTATTGTCTTGTCATCATTGTGTGTATTTCTAAAGCCGTTAAAGTTGTCTATGTGCGTTTTACGATGCAATATAGCGTGTGGTCCCTGTTTGAGATTTTAATTTTGCATAATGCCTGTGTTCAAGTCGAATTGTGTTTTTAAATATGTCATATGCATGCTTTTATAAATTAATATTCTATCCCATGCTTTACTTTGTAAATAGACTGATAATTGTCCATACCCATGTATTAAAAAACGGTAAAGCTCACAATTGTTTGGTCTTATGGCATAGGTATGTTTGTAATTTTCATGAATGCTCACTTATTAAGATATTTTATGCAACCTTATTCTTGCTTTAGCACGATTCTCGTCAAAGTTCGCGTGTGTAATTGTTCGAGATCGAGCTATAAATTTTTTTGTCGATATAAGCAGCATGTCATGATTATTGACAAAATGCAAAATGCAGACGTTCTATTGAATATTTAACATTACGTTTACCACCTGGGTATGCAGCATTCGAATTTACTGTATAGTGGTGGTATACGGTATAGCCATTATGAAACCTGAAGTATAAGACGTAATATGTTCTATAGCTTGTGTTAAAAGTTTATTACGTGAAGTTAGTAAATTATGTATTACAGTTTAGCGTAATACAGTTTCCATATTGGGCGGGCATTCATTTTTATTTATCTTCCACAAGTTATATTCATAAATTTGCAATTAATCTTGGTGCAGGCGATGAAAGGCTCTTACAGAAGAAGCAATGCTTTTATTTTACAAAAACACATTCAACCCGTCCGTTATTTGAAAGCATGTTCGACATTTAATTGAGCATGACAGTATGCGCAGCTGTACCAATTAGGAAATAAAAGTATAATAAAAATAAGTGCACACGCTTAAATACATATTATTCAACGTGCAGGGATTTCTCGATGACATTTATGTCTAGGATCAGAAAAATAACCTTAACACGTTGTCAAGCGTGACCGACTGATAAAACCATTAGTTAATTTAGTCGATATTTTCTATCAAGCCGATGTAAATAATGTATCAATGCTATTGTAAACCCGATTAGCGAACAACCCAGCAAGTCGCCGTTTAACATACGGATGACTGAACGTTTATTCAGGTACATGCGTGTACAAATGTATTATACTATGAGAGCTGAAATGTATTTGTTTAGTAGATGCCAATTTTATTATTCCGCCAAAAGTTATATAACGTTCAACTATAATGATGATTAAACATTTTTATTAAACACTAAACTTGTTGACATTATCGTTAGTCGTGCAAATCAAAAGAACGACTTTATTAAATTATTAATTTCATATTAATGTACCATAGCAGCGAGATTTTATTTTCCATTAAATGTAATTAATTTTAACATGAATACGAAAACGTCTTTTGTTTACTTGATTGAATGAACACCGAATGCAATAATTATGTGTGTAATCATATTTGCAATATTCGCCTGAGCTGGTTTATGAGTTGTGTTAGAGGCACTGAATCACTTAAATTGTTTAAATTAAAGCATGTTGTATCATTTATGTCTCCAGTAAAATAATCCATGTTTACCGTTTTTGGGGTGTGACTTTTTTAATAACAATATTTTTCTGTGTAATTTGTGAAGGGTGAAGGAGTATTACGTAACTTTAACGTGCAAGTCATTATGGGTAAACTATTTTTAGGTTTTAATTTCTAAAGCTTAAGTGGATTTAAAGAAAGGAAAACAATGTCAACCGAGTCATTAATTTCAGTTTATTATTCATATTATAATTAAAATATTATTTCGAAGTTTTACTTAGGGTACAATTTCAAAACAGCACTTTATGTTACATCAATGACAGTTTGCACTAGTGCACATGTACTGTTACAAATAAAGGAACATTTTTATTAGGTGATCGTCGGAACCCACGGTGTATCTTTTGCTGTCACTGCATTCTATATCGTGAAGAAACTGGCTGGCAAATATCATTTAATACAGATTGATGAGTCAGCAAATGACCAATGTTATAACATTTTACGTTTAAAAACTAGTATAACGAAGTTTGAGAAACAATTATCGTTTATGCTTTGAGTACTAAACACCGCTCTTATTGACCTGTGTTAACCGACTTTTAACATGGTGTCATGAACACAGAAGACCAAACATTAGAAAGGTAAACATTTTAATTTGGTAAATATATGTGACTTATGCTGCATACATCTTTAGTTTAGTTATTTTTCTCAAAGACAACAAACTGTGTATGCTGCAGAATGTGCGCTGTTTAAGTAATGATGTGAACACCAGCATTTAGTAATTCCATATTTTCTTTTTTCAAACAAATAATGCTCTGTATTGCCCAGTGTGTATTCCCAGATGAATATAACATGCGTGTGCGTAAATTAGCGTGATCGGAATTATCTTTGTCAGTTAAAATCTTATACCAGTAATTAATAAAAGCAGGATTGACGCTACTTGTACAAAATCACTTTTTTATTTGATGTTCTCGGCATCGAGCGCATTTTAAGCCCATTTAAAAAAGTGTCCGAGTACACAAATGCAATCATTTAAAACATTTAAACTAGTGTAATA